>NW_004444035.1:8257459-8285832 GCF_000243295.1 Trichechus manatus latirostris | reverse complement strand
TAATTTTAATTTCACAGATTTATTCATCCAAAAGGCAAATACATTTTGACCATCTACTCTGTCCCAGGCCCTGTTCAGTGAACAAGAAGTTACATAGTAGTTGCCTTGATGAAGATAATCTACAACTTGCAGAAGAAATAATTGAGGTCCAGAAGGATTAAGAAAAGAACTAAGATCACACAGGCAGTAACAAAATCCGGTCACCAAAGCAAAAAATATTCCCTTCCTGCAAAGGAATGTTATTTTTGCTTTTATATTGCTTTCATGCTTCAACTTTTCTCTGCTTATCCATTCTTGACTCAGCAGTCAAAGCAATCTCTCCAACACTGGACCAAGGCTTTCAATGGCTTCTTGCCTACATAACAGCCTCTCATTTTTTTGGTCTCAGCCAAAATGCTACTGATGGCTTACTTCACTTATCAGTATTAATTTGATCAATATTTAATTCTCTCAGAGCACCCTGTTCTTTGATTGTTTATCATGACTTGTAATCATGTACCTAGTTTACTTAGTTTACTTAATGTTTGATTCTCCTACTAAGTAATTTCATGAAGACTGGAACAATTTCTCTTTGTTTGTGATTAACTAAATCAGTGTCTACCAAGTGCTTAGTGTAGCGCGCGGCTCATTTCAATTACTTGAAAAATGTTTACTGAATAAAGGCAGGTGTGAAAATGTAACGACCGGCGTAATAGTCCATGTACCTACAATGAAGTAAGATACCGGACCTCCTCCACCGTGTCAGGCGTCAACTCTTTAACTGTTAAAATGTGGGAAAGTTTGAGAGGTCTGCAGAAACTGGGTAAAGCATCTGGGGTAGCATGTATGTGAGAACTTGTGGACCTCAGAGTAGTGAGTATTTAACAATGAATGTAAAAGTGTTTTCATTTTAACAACCAATAGAGACACCAATGTACGAGTTAAACATCAGCATAGATAGATGGGTATAATAGAGCTAAACTAAAATTTAACTTCTTCCTTCATAGCTTGTAATACCAACCAACAAACAAACCCATCACCGTTGAGTCGATTCTGACTCACAACCACCCTATATGGCAAGAATAGACTTGCCCCATAAAGTTTCCAAGGATTAGCTGGTGGATTCGAACTGCCGACCTCTTGGTTAGCAGCCAAACTCTTAACTACTGAGCAACCAAAGCTCCTTAAAATTTAAGCAGTTTGAATAGTATGATTTTATGTCATGTCATGTCCAAATAAGCCTGATAACAAATTACAAGTATCAAATACATTTGAATTTAGATTCATTTTTATAACTTATTTCCAAAGCAGTTCTAATTTCTCACCTAAATGTTGATTTTTCTTTCAGTGAAGATATCATACAGATATATATAACTTACTCTCGTTTAGAAATAATAGGTGATCTTAATATGTTTTATATTTTTAATAATCTCAGCATGATACTTTTTTTTATCATATGTTGAACTGTTTCAAAAATTTATGCTATTTTTAAAATATGATGCAAATACAATTTGCTGAAGCCCTTTATGATTTTTGGAGCACCTTCCCTATATCTGCAGCAGCTGTAGCCATACTTCTTGCCCATTCCTGTAGCCAACAATGGATATTTCCGGCTGCTGCTTCTATTTTTGAGTTGTCCCACATCAGCACATGAAGGTCCAGAAGGCTTACTCCATCCATGTCATGAAGGTCAACTGTACTCTGAAGCAGCAGATCTTCACCAGTTGTATTTTGAGTGTCTCCCAACCTGAGGGGCTTATCTTCCAGCACTGTATTGGACAATGTTCTGTAGTTATCCATAAGGTTTTCAGTGGCTAATTTTCAGAAGAAGGTAGCCAGGACCTTTTGGCTAGGCTGTCTTAGTCTTGAAGCTCTGCTGCAACCTGTCCACCAGGAGTGACCCTACTGGTGTTTGAGATATCAGTGGCATAGCTTCCAGAATCATAGCAACAGGTAAGCTACCACAGTGCAACAAACTGGAAGGCTACTGCAAAAGATGTTTTAAAGTGTTAAAAAGGAAAGATGTCACTTTGATGACTTAGGTGCTTGTCACCTAAGCTGTGGTATTTTTAATCACCTTATTTGCATGTGAAAACTGGACAAAGAAAAATGAAGATAAAAGAAGAATTGACACTTTCAAATTATGGTCTTGGTAAAGAATGTTAAATGTTCCACAGACTACCAAAAGAAGAAACAAATCTGTCTTGGAGGAAGTACAGCCAGAATACTCCTTAGAAAGGAAGATGGCAAGACTTGGTCTTTCTTACTTTGGGTATATCATCAGGAGAGACCAATTGCTGGAGAAGAACATCATGCTTGGTAAAGTAGAGGGTCAGAGGAGAAGAGGGAGATCCTCAATGAGATGGATTGACACAGTGGCTGCAACCATGGGCTCAAACATTGCAATGATTGTGAGGATGGTGCAGGATAGGGCAACATTTTGTTTAGCTATGAGTCAGAGATGACTCAAGAAACCTAACAACAACAACCACACCATAGCTAACAATTCCAACAGTTAGTTGTCTTTTGAACAAAAATCTGGACATTTACAAAATCAGAGAAGGTAAAAATTTTGAAAACATAATGGAATAAAAACTCTAACGCATATATTTCTCAAAATCACTTCGGATTCATTTTAATGTTTTAATATTGAAATAGAATATTTCATGTAATCTTTTTCTTTGAAAATTTTATATGCTTTCAATTATAATAGTTTCAACCTCTGCATTGTTGCGTTTGTGTCCCTTTGCAATCTGATAAAAATAAATGACTTTAAAGTCTGATCACCCACTGTTGCCTCCTTGAAAATATGGTTCCAATTGCCGTAAAAATACTATACACTTTCTGCTGATATGTACTCTAATATGTTTTGCTGGGAATTCCCCCTTAAATTTTTTCTGAGACTCCAAGACAAAATTAGTCTTCCATCCTCTGGGCCCAGCATCATATTTAACAATTTTTTTATGTTAGTATTTTAAAGATCATAAGGTAAGTGCTTATGTTATATGTCATGGATTGAATTGTGTTCCCCCAAAATATCTGTCAACTTGGCTAGGTCATGATTCCTAGTATTGTATGATTGTCTTCCATTTTGTCATCTGATGTGATTTCCCTAGGTGTTGTAAATCCTATCACTATGATGTAAATGAGATGGATTAGCGGCAGTTATGTTGAGGAGAGCTAATGTCTTTTGACGTATAAAAGAGAGAGGCAAGTAGAGAGATAAAGGGACCTCATACCACCATGAAAGCGGTGCTGGGAGCAGAGCATGTCCTTTGGACCTGAAGTTCCTATGCAGAGAAGCTTCCAGACCAAGGGAAGATTGATGACAAGGACCTTCCTCCAGAGCTGACAGAGAGAGAAAGCTTTCCTCTAGAGCTGACGCCTTGAATTTGGACTTATAGCCTACTAGACTGTGAGAGAATAAATTTCTCTTTATTAAAGCCATCCACTTGTGGTATTTCTGTTATAGCAACACTGGATAACTAAGACATTATATATCTCTCTACTATAAACTATGAAACTCTTTAGGGAAGGTCCATGATTTCATCATCTATACAACCTCAGAACATAACAGTGTCTCAAGGTTTAGTGAATGGTTCAATGAAAAAAGATGGAAATGAAATTATTTTTGACTTCATTATTACTATTCTTTATCTAAAACATTTTAATTTTTTAAAAGTTAAATAAAAACAAAACTTTATCCTTAGAATTAACCTTACGTGATTTTTTGAGACAATTAAATGGACTTCTCTTGTATATACCCTTTTTTTTGTCATTATTTCTTAATTATCATTAGTGCCTTTTTGATTCTTCTACTATTCATTTTTCCTTGTCAGTTTTGTAAGTCCCTTTCTCCTAGCTGAGTGACACAGAGAGAAGTAAAATATAATTCAAGAAACAGCTTGGTTATTAAAATATACTGTCAAAAACTTGTCACCTGGTACATTTGTTCTGTTTACCTTTATGCAAAGCATTATGATGCATTATTTATAATGCTTTTTCTAGCCCATCTACTAAAGACAATTAAAACAAACGGAGGAATAATGTTTTGCAGCTGCTTTTACCCCTAGGACCTTCTTGGAAAGGGAACAAAATGAGCTTTGGTATTTATGAAGTTTGCTTTCTGTTAGGGCACTTAACTGAGGCTAACAACCTTTCACACAATCTTAATTAGATTTGATGTTTTATTTGTCTTCATTAGGAAACAATTAATTTTTAGTTAAAAAAAGAAAAGAGTATTGCATCGCTGGATTATTTAAAAAAAAAAAAAAACAACTTTCCATTACCTAATTTTATAAGCAAGATATAATTAAAAATGGTGAATGTCTCAGGCCAATAATCTAACCTATTAAATAATCCACTTCTATGGGGAAAAAAAATTTCAAATCATTTTAATTGAGATATTTTCTAACTTTTGTACTCAAAAAGACCCTGTGCTAAAAACAAACTCTCGAAAGAGTTCTTAAAGACAGAGGAAATCTAGATTTCATTTTATTGCCTTCTAAAGCAACTTGATTTACTTCAAAAAGTACTTAGTAGCCCAAAGGCAACCAAAAATTTGTGAGTGGTTACACAAATATGTATATAGGCATGTATGTGTATGGATATGAATATGCAGGTGCACATCTGTGTGCAGATAGATGGATCTATAGGCATATTTACATATAGGTATGTGTATGCATGCATGTATATCTACTTATAGTGTAAACCACATAGGGAACACAGTTATAGATACTTCTTAGTCATAAGTAAACACCTCGAGAGATTGGTTTTCTGGATTTGAAGGCTTAGGATCATAATCTCTTGGGACAACTCAGTTAATTGGTATAATATAGTTCATAAGGTGTATGTTCTGCATTCCAATGTGTTAAGTAGTGTCTGGGGTCTTAAAAGCTTGCAGGCACCCATCTAACATATAATAATGGTTTCTACTCATCCAGAATAAGAGAGAAAGAAGGAAACCAAAGACTCAGAAGAAAGTAGTCTACAGGACTAATAGTCCAAATGGACCATGGCCTTATCTACCCTGAGACCAGAAGAACTAGATGGTGCCCTGCTACCACTACTTACCATTCTGATCAGGGCCCCAATAGATGGATCCTGATAGAATGGGAGAAAAATGTGAAACAGAACTCAAATTCTTAAAAAGTCCAGACTCACTGGAACAGTTGAGACTAGAGGATTCCCCGAGACAATTGCCCTGAGATAGTCTATAAACCTTAAACTGAAATTATCCCTTGAGGTCACCTTTTAGCTAAATAACAGATTGCTTGTAAATAAAGAATATCATTATGAGTAATGAGCTCCTTTAAAAAATCATCTACATGTGATCAAATGGTCAAAAATTACTCTAAAGCAAAAATTAAAGGTAAGGGGCAGGGTAACTAGAGTACTAGAAATGGTACAACCAGAATGGAACAAGTGAGAATAATGACACAATGTGAAAAATGTAACTGATATCACTGAATAACATTGTGAAAAATGTAACTGATATCACTGAATAATTTGTGTAGAAATTGTTAAATGGGAACCTAATTCACTGTGTAAACTTTCACCTTAATTACAATATAATATTATTTAAAAAAAATTGATGCCCCTTCCCAAAAAAAAAGTACCTAGTAGCAGTGTGAATTTCCTAAAATGGCACTGCTATTCCAGATTTTCTTTGTTATAGAGGTATACACATCAGTTAAATTAAGAAAAGAGCTGATGTTTGTAGCAGAGGGCCCAAAACAATGAGAAAAATGTGTGAGATATTATCCTCTAAGCATAAATATTTACTGGAGCAATCAGCTACATTTTGGCTTTTGTTTTGCCGTATTTTGTTTTTCTTTCCTTGCTTTGTGCTAGTATCCTTAAACCATTGGGACAGAAACCTATGCATCTCCCCAGCATTGTCTGAAGCAGGAACAGGAAATGAAATTAATGTTTCAGTTGTCACAACAAGTTTCCACTGGGTTAACCGAAGCTTAATGCCATTTGGGGACTCTGGGAGAAGTGCAGGTTGCACCGTAGAGTTACCTCTCTCAGGGTGTAAGGGACCATGCTTATTTATATTGATTGAGAAGTGATCCTGAGAGGCATTAATTCTCTGGCCCAACTGGCCTGCCCAGAAGTTCAGGCACCAAGCTAAGTTTACAGGCAAAGAAATGCAGGCAATGGCAGCTGAAGTACGGAAGGCGCAGACTGAAACAATTAGAGGAAGGGGATGTGGGTGGAGCATGGCATTATTTGCTACATCTTCCTAACCATTAATTCCACAAATATATGAGCATACGTTTGGTTTACAACTGATACTGACCTAAAACATTTAAATTCTTGTTTTAGTTCTAAATCTTTCTAAATATATTAATCCTAATGTTTATACTTATTCTGTGTCTGGAATTTATTTAAGAGATGGCTGAAAGATTTCTGAGCCATAATCCATATACTGGTTATGTCAAAGGACCTCAAATGAATTTTGTTGTGCAGCAGCTACATGCTATTCAACTGTAATGATATGACAAATACGTATGCATGATTGCATTTTGACCCAATAATATTTCAAAAGATTCTTTATAAAGGGTATATTAAAACAAAATACAAAAAAAAAAAAAAACCCACAAAACTCATTGCTGTAGCCTCAATTGCGACTCATAGTGACCCTGGAGGACAGAGTGTAACAGCCCTATAGTATTTCCAAGGAGCGGCTGGTGTATTCAAACTGCTGACCTTTTGGTTAGCAGCCAAACGCTTAACCACTGTGCCACCAGGGCTCCGTAAAAGGTATAAAGGAAAGAATATTTTACTAATATTATTTACATTAAATAGTACTTTCTCAGGATATAGGAAGCATACTTGGAAGTAAAACAAACTCCCTTAATAAAGTTGCATGTTTTACAAATATTGATTTATGATATTTAAGTATGCAGATCCTGAAGTTCTCCCATACCCATAAAGTAATATACAACATTCCAGTGTAACTTTAAACAGCTTAAATGATGTGTGTGTGTATGCTTGTGTGTGTGTACTACCTTCTTAATTTTTTAGCTAATATGTTTATTGGCATTTCTTATGATGTTGTTTAATGAAAAATGGCATTGAAAAGTCCTAGAGGGGTAAGATTTAGAACTCTATTCAGCTTAAATTTCTTGTACTTTAGTTTACATTCCCTAATCAAGGTATTACTACCACTATTTATATTAACTATACCCATTTAAACCATGAGCTTGAAAGAAAGAAAACCAAGTATACACTTTATTAGTCTTCAAACGCAGAGGAATATTCTTTACCAAATAAAAGAGCTCAGCACTGTATTTCTCCAGTGTTTATGATATCCATCGATATTGTTAAATAAACTTTTTGCTATTTATGCCTTTAGCAATGATGCCAGAAGAAGAAACATGCTATAAATAGACAGTTAAGTTTGTAAATGTTTTTAAATAATCATAGTTTTTATTTTCCTGCAAGAGAAAGACAAAGTGATTCTTAAGACAATGGTTACTGCTATCTGACTGATCCACTTCCTGGGACTTTCTATCAAACCATTTTGAAAAGAGAAAACTCAGTAAAAGTGTCTCTGAGATATGATCTGGAAGGGGGGAAAAAAGTGCTACTGGATGTGTTTTGGCTGAACAGATTGTTTGAATTCACTTCATGAAACACAAACAAGACTCTTTTAAGAAATCACTCTATGATGGGTGTATTTTCTGGGTACTTGTTTTGAATCTAATTCACTAAAATTGTTAGTTATTCCCAACAATTTAGTTTTTTTTTTTTTTTTTTCTTGAAAGCATATTGTGGATTCGTAAAGACAAGAAAAAGGCTTAGTTGAGAATGAATAAATTATGCAATAGAATTAACTATGAAATAATCACCTTAGTGGTGTGTTAGCCAATACCCTATTCTTAGATATAGGAATGGGTGTAGACTACTAACCAAAAGGTTGGCGGTCGGAATTCACCCAGAGAGACCTTAGAAGACAGGCCTAGGGGTCTATTTCTGAAAGATCGCAGCCTTGAAAACCTTATGAAGCAGTTCTACTCTGCACACATGGGGTCACTACGAGTTGGAATCAGCTAGACAGCAACTAACAACAACAACAACACTGTTATTGAAATGTACATGTAAATAATGTGAAATTATAACAATAATGCCATTCTGGATTTAATCTTTAACCTCTCAATATTAAGTATATGGAGAAAACAACATTATTTTGCTGTGATCAGGTAAAGCTTCTTTGAAGGTGCTGAACAAGTTTCCTTCTATTTTTTTTCATCCATTCTTTCCTTCCTTGCTTCTTTCTTTCTTTTTAAAATGTATTTGTTAATGGTTTCTTTAAACCATTAAATAGTTTAAAGCAGGGCACTTTAGACATTTTAGGCCAGATACTATTTTTTTGTGTTTGGCTACCCTATGCATTGTAGGATATTTAGTGGCATCCCTGAGCTCTACCCATTAAACGACAGTAACACCTCTTCAATTGTGATGACTAAAAATATGCCAAACCCATTGCTGTCAAGCTGATTACGATTCATAGCCACCTTGTAGTTCAGAGTAGAACTGCCCGATAGGGTTTCCAAGGAGTGGCTGGTGGATTCAACCTACTGACCTTTTGGTTAGTGGCTGAGCTCTTAACCACTGTGCAGCTAGGCATTGCCAGATATCCTTGAGGGACAAAATTAACCCAGTTGAGACCACTGGTTTCAACAATAATTTGTTGGTTTTAAAAGAGACTTATAAAAAATGTTTTAATGTTTACAAAATGGACTAGACGCTAACGTCTTACTTTATCTGGACTTTTCACTAGAACTCTTTAGTTATGAGAGATCAGCACACATCGGCAACGTTAAAAATAAAAGTTGCAAAAGAATTAGAGTCATTAAGTCCATGTTAGAATACTGCTATACCTTGTCGATTAGTAACCCCACAGTTTCTTCTCCAACATGCTGAGGGAAGGCTGAGAGTATCAATCCTCTGGATGCAATCAAGAATTCCACTATAGAATGGAGGTAATACAAAAAGAAAACCTTCATAACGATCCTAAATGTTTATGCACCTAATAATAGAGCTACAAAATACATGAAACAAACACTAATAGAACTGCAAAGAGAAATCAACAATTCCAAAATTAGAGTCAGAGGTTTAAACCCCCTCTCTCAAATATTGTTGGAACAAGAAGTAGAAACTAAGTGAGGATGTAGAAGAAATGAACATCCTCAATTAATTTGATATAACTGTCATTTATAGAAAACTATCAAAACAACAGTAGTGTACACAATCTCTGGAAATTTACCAATATCGACTATATATAAGTCTCAATAAACATAAAAAGACTAAATTCACGCAAACATTTTTTTGACCACATGAAATTATATTGTTATTGTTAGTTGCCACTGAGTCAGGTCTGACACAGCCTTATGTGTAACTGAATGAAATGTTGCCCGGTCCTGTGCCGTCTTCATGATCGTTAGTATGATCGAGTTGATTGTTGTGGCTATTGTGTCAATCCATGTTACTGAGAATTTCCCTCATTTTTGCTAACTGTCTACCGAACATGTTGACCTTTTCTAGTGATTAGCCTTTTCTGATGACATATCCAAAGCAAGTCCAGAGTCTGGCCATTCTTGGTTCTAAAGAGTATTCTGATTGCATGTCTTCTAAGACTGATTTACTCATTCTTCTGGCAATCCACAGTATATTCAATATGTTTTATCAATACCACAGTTCAGAGGCATCAGTTCTGTCTTCTTTTTTCATTGTTCAGCTTACACATGCATATAAGGTGATAGAAAATACCATGGCTTGGGTCAAGCACGCCTTAATGATAAAGTGACATCTCTGCTTTTTTAGCACATTGAAGAGGTCTTTTGCGGCAATATGTTCTTTGATTTCTTGACTTCTGCTTCCATGGACATTGATTGTTGATCCAAGTAGAATAAAACACATGACAACTTCAATTTCTTTGTCATTTATCATGATGTTGATGTTGTTTATTGGTCTAGATGTGAGGGTTTTTTTTTTTTCATATTTAGTGTAATTAATAGTAAAGGCTGTAGTCTTTGGTCTTCATCAATAAGTGCTTCAAATTGTCTTCATTTTCAACAAGCAACTTTGTTTCATCTGCATATGGCAGGGTGTTAATAAGCCTTCTTCCAATCCTGATGCCAAGTTCTTCTTCACATACTCCAGCTTCAAGAATTATCTGTTCAGTGAACAGACTGAATAAGTATAATGAAAGGATATGACCCTGCTGCATATATTTTCCAATTGTGAGCCACACAGTATCCCCTTGTTCCATTTGAATGATTGCCTCTTGATCCATGTACAAGTTATGCTTGACTACAACGATTAAGTGTTCTGGAATTCCCATTTTTCATAATGTTATCTGTAATTTGTTATGATCCACACAGTCTAGTGCCTTTGCACAGTTGATAGAACACAGGTAAACATCTTTCTGGTATTCTCTGCTTTCAGCCAAGGTCCATCTAACATCAGCAATGATATCATTTGTTCTACCCTACCTTCTAAATCTGGCTTTAATTTCTGGAAGTTCCCTGTTGATGTACAGTCATTTTTGAAACATTTTCAGCAAAATTTTGCAGGCATGTGATGTTAATGATATAGCTCACTTAACCATTGCACCACAGGGCTCCTTGATAAAATTAGTAATCAATAAAAATAGTTATTCGAAAACATTTCCAAGTATTTTTTAACAAAATGAAGGCTCTTTAAATGAAACATAGGTCTAAGAAGAAATCTAAAGAAAAATTAGAGTTTTTGATTGAATATAACATTACAAATAAAAAATTTGAGATTTAATGAAGCAGTATTTAGAGGAAAGTTAAAGGAACTAAATGTCTATATGCTAAAAGAAGAACAGTCTTACATCATTGACCTCAACTTTCACCTTAAGAAACATCACAAAGGAAAGAAATTAAATCTAACATAAACAAACAAACAAACATACTACTAATAAAGATCAGATTGGAAACCAATGAAAAGAAAACAGAAAAATAATAGTGAAGATCAGTGGAATTAAAAGCTGGTTCTTTGAGGAGATGAATAAAATTGATAAACCTCGAGTCACACAGATCATAAAAAAAGAAGAAAAAGACAGAAAGAAGACACAAACTATCAAATAAGGAATGATAAAGTTGACATTACTAGATATCTAGCGTATATTTATTTAAAGAATAAAAAGGTAATCTTATGAACATTGGGCCTTTATATTGAACCTTCAATGGCAAAGAACAAGTATTTTCAAACAATGCATTTCGTAAAGCAAATAAATTTGATTTCAAATACTTTCAAAAAAATAAAACTCCAGGTCAGATGATTTTATTGGTAAATTCTACCAAAAGCTGAACCAATTCTACACAAACTCTTTCAGAACAGAAAAGAATACATCAGCTCACTTTCTCAGGGTATCATTACTCTGACACCCAAGCCAGACAAAGCCACACCAGCAAATGAAACTACAGACCAATATCACGCATGAACATAGATAAAAATATGAAGATTTTTCATTTTTCCAAATTGGATCCACCAATATGTTTTAAATAATAAAACAAAATAAATTTCTGTTCTTTAAAGCTACCCACTTGTGGTATTTCAGTTAAGGCAGCACTAGGTAACAAAGACAATGTCCAAATGGGATTTATCCCATGAATGTGAAGTTGGTTTAACATTCATAAGTCAATCAATGTAAATTTACCATATAAACAAACTAAAAAATTTTTAACCATCTCAATAATCACAGATAAAACTTTGACAATATCCAACATTCATTCCTTATCAAACCTAAAACATTCTCAGCGAACTAGGATTATTATTGAATTTCCTCAACTTGATAAAGGGAATCTACAAAAGAATTTGCATCAACCATCACACTTAATGGTGAAAAAATAAACATTTTCCTGTTATGATCAGGAAAACAGCAAAGATACCAGCCTCACCACTTTTATTCATAACTAAATGGGAGATTCTAGCTGGGGCAATATGGCAAAAATAGTGTTAGATAGTTAGGCAATTAAGGTAGATAGGTAGAAAGACAGATAGATAAATTGACTGATAGATAAGCAAACAAGTAGCAAAGATTGGAAAGGAAGATGTCAATCAGTCTTTATTTGCAAACAGAATCTACAAAAAATTGATAGCATAGAATCTACAAAAAATAAATACTCTGACAAATACGTGAATTTAGAAAGGATAAAGAATCCAAGACTGTTACATAAAAATCAGTGTTATTACTATATGCTAGCAATAAACAAAGAACATGATTTGCAATGTTATAAAAAGTATATCAGTAGTAATCTTGCAAAAGATGTTCAAAACCTGCACATTTAAAACTAAAAAGTAGTTCTGAGATGTATTAAAGACTGCCTAAATAAATGGAAAGATATTATGTGTTCATAGATTGAAAGGCTCAGTATTGTTAAGATGTCTAGTCTCACCTAGAAGATTGCGTTACCAATCATGTTTGTAAAAATTGACAAACTGATTCTAAAATTTGTATGGAAATACAAATAATCTACAATAGCCGAAACAACTTTGGGGACAAAAAAAAAAAAAAAGCAACAAAGTTGGAGGACATACACTGCCTGATTTCAAAACTTATCTTAAATTCACTGTACTCAAGAGAGAATGGTATTTTTGAAAAGGTAGAGAAATAGATTAATGGAATAGAAGAGAACAGAGTCAACAAACTCTAAGTCATGGGCCAAATTTGGGTTCCTCCCTGTTTTGTTTCATTGTAATACACCCTCACCCATTCATTTACATACTATCTGTGACTGTTTTTTTGTAAAAATGGCAAAGTTGAGTAGTTACTACAAACATCATATTACCCAAAAACACCTAAAGTATTTGCTATCTAGCCTTTCACAAGAAAAAAAAAAAAGAAGCTACTCTCTTGGAGAGTTCAAAATTAGACCCACATATAAACCCACCCATGCCCATGATACTAGTAACAAGATTTTGTGTTATATAAATATGTACTAATATTATAAATGCATTATATTTTAGTCATGAGTCCTAATGGCTTGATGAGATGACATTGAGAAAAAATGAAATATGAGAGACTTTAGCATTCATCCTAATTAGTGCTGCTAAGCAGAGTTAATGAATGTGTGAACATTATTACATCCTTAATGAAAAATGATCTCTAAAATGGGTAAGCTTATGATATATGAACTTATTTTCCAATGTTAAAATCTGGGGATGATTTACCTAATTAAAATGGAGGCTGTTTTTGCCCCCAGAGAAAAAAGGGAAACATAATTTTGAAAATAAATGAAGCTCTCTGTAAGGCTTCTTAATTTTTAATTCATGAAATAGAAAATGACTTGACTCTGAGTTAAGGCTTTAAAACAGCCTTACACTAAAAAGCAACATGTCTTCTCTGGGGTAAGAATGCCTTTGTAGGCAATTTGGAAAAGGTAAGAAAAATGCCCAGAATATAAAAAGTCATTACAGTAAATGTATTCATATACCTGTTAATGTGTCTATTCACGCAATTCTATATTGCATTGGTTTTCTATTGTTTCCATAACTAATTGCCACACTCTGAGGTATTTAAGTCAACACAAATTTCATAGTCCTGAAAGTTTCTGTGCATATTAGTGAAGTATGGTTGGGCTTGGCTGATTTCTCTGCTCTGGGTCTCTGAAGGCTCAAATCAAGGTTCTTCTGGGGGAAGAATCTGCTCATTCATATTGTTGACAGAATTCAGTTCCACAGAGTTATAGGACTGAAGTCTTGTTTTCTTGCTGGCTGTTAGCTTGGAGATCATTCTCAGCTTCTGGGGGCCACCTTCTGGTTCATGGTCCCCTTACCATACAAGCCAGGAACAGCAGGTCAAGTCCTTCTCATGCTGTGAATCTCTTTGACCTCCCCTTCTGCCTCATTTCTCCAACTTCTCCTTCTCCTTGGTCTCTCTGGCTCTAGTCCAAGAAAGTTCTGTATTTTAAGTGCTCTTGTTTTTAGACTGGGCCTACCTGGGTATTCTAGGATAGTATCCTTGTTTTAAGGTCCATAACTTTAATTAATCTGAAAAGTCCATTTGTCATGTGACATACAGATTGACTGGTTTCAACGATTAGATTATGGACATTTTGGAGGGAGAGGGCATTCTACCTACCACATATATGTTGAAAGCAGAGTTCCATATTAAACTAGCTTTGCCAAAAACAGTCTCTACTCCTCTTTCCCCAACAAGGAATTTCATTTCAGACTATTGTTAAATAATGTGTAAGAAAAATAGAAGAAAAGTAGCAGCCTACAAGTTGCTAATTACTTTTGAGATATGAGGATATCAGACCAACGTGATAGCACATTCTATGTAGTTCCTCAAAGTAAAGTCTATCTTAATGATGTGGTTGGAGTAAAGCTTTCATTAGCTGATGTGGCATGACTCAAAATGAGAAGAAACAGCTGCCAACATCCATTAATAATCAGAATGTGGAATGCACAAAGTATGACCTAGGAAAATAGGAAGTCATCAACAGTGAAATGGAATGCACGAACATCGATATCCTAGGCATTAGTGAGCTGAAATGTACTGATATTGGCCACTGTGCATCATACTATCATACGGTCTCCTATGCCAGGATTGAAAATTGAAGAGGAATGGCACCACATTCGTCATCAAAAAAGAATATTTCAAGATCCTTCCTGAAGTACAATGCTGTCAGTGATAGGATAATACCCATATGCCTCCAAGGAAGACCAGTTAATACGACTATTATTCAAATTTATTCACCAACCATTAATGCCAAAGTTGAAGAAATTGAAGATTTTTACCAACTTCTGCAGTCTGAAATTGGTCAAAAATGCAATCAAGATGCATTGGTAATTACTGGCGATTGGAATGTGAAAGTTGGAAACAAAGGAGAAGGATACGTGGTTGGAAAGTAAGGCCTTGATAATAGAAAAAATGCTGGAGATCTCATCATAGAATTTCACAAGACCAATGACTTTTTCATTGCAAATACCTTTTTTCAACATCATAAATGGCAACTATACACGTGGACTTTGCCAGGTGGAATGTACAAGAATCGAATCGATTACATCTGTGGAAAGAGACGACGGAGAAGCTCAATATCATCAGTCAGAACAAGACCAGGGGCTGACTACGAACAGATAATCAATTGTTCGTATGCAAGTTCAAGCTGAAATTGAATAAAATTAAAACAAGTCCACGAGAGCCAAAGTACGACCTTGAGTATATCCCACCAGAATTTAGAGAGCATCTAAAGAGAATAGATTTGATGCAATGAACACTAATGCCTGAAGACCAGACAAGTGGTGGGATGACATCAAGGCCATTGTGCATGAAAAAAGCAAAAGGTCATTAAAAAGCCAGGAAAGAAAGAAAAGACCAAAATGAATGTCAGAAGAGACCTGAAACTTGATCTGCAAAGTAGAGTAGCTAAAGTGAACAGAAGAAATGATGATGTAAAAGAGCTGAAGAGAATATTTCAAAGGGCAATTGGAGAAGATAAAGTAAAGTATCAGAATGAGATGTGCAAAGGCCTGGAGTTAGAAAACCAAAAGGGAAGAAAGACATTCGGCATTTTTCAAGCTGAAAGAACTGAAGAAAAATTGAAGCCTCAAGTTGCAATATTGAAGGATTATTTGGGCAATATTTTGAATGACTCAGGAAACACCAAGAAAAGATGGAAGAGATACACAGAGTCACTGTCCCGAAAAGAATTGGTTGATGTTCAATCATTTCAGGAGGTAGCATATGATCAAGAATTGACGATACTGAAGGAAGAAGTTCAAGCTGCACTGAAGGCACTGGTAAAAATAAATAAATAAATGAGATACTTCAACAGATGGATACCACGTTGGAAGGGCTCACTTGTCTATGCCGAGAAATTTGGAAGACAGCTACTTGACCAACTAACTGGAAGAGATCTGTATTTGTACCCATTCCAAAGAAAGGTGATCCAGTAAAATGTGGAAATTTTGAACGATATCATTAATATCACACACAAGTAAAAGTTTGCTGAAGATAATTCAAAAATGGTTGCAGGAGTACATTGACAGGGAACTGCCAGAAATTCAAGCTGGATTCAGAAGAGGATGTGGAATGAATGATATCATTGCTAATGTCAGATGGATCTTGACTGAAAACAGAGAATATCAGAAAGATGTTTACCTGTGTTCTGTTGATTGCTCAAAGGCATTTGACTGTGTGGATCCTAACAAACTATGGATAACATTGCGAAGAATGGGAATTCCAGAACACTTAATTGTGCTCCTGTAGAACCTGTACATAAACCAAGAGGTAGTCTTTCCAACAGAACATGGGGATATTGAATAGTTTAAAATCAGGAAAGGTATACATCAGGGTGGCCTCATTTCATCATATTTACTCAATTTGTGTGCTGACCAAAAAATCTGAGAAGCCGGACTGTATGAAGAAGGACTCTGCATCAAGATTGGAGGAAGATTCATTAACAACCTGCAATATGCAGATGACACAGCCTTGCTTGCTGAAAGTAAAGAGGACTTGAAGCACTTTCTGATGAAGATCATAGACTACAGCCTTCAGTATGGATTATACCTCAACATAAAAAAAAAACCCAAAAAACCTCACAACTGGACCAATAAGCAACATTATCATAAATGAAGAAAAGTTAGAAGTTGTCAAGGATTTCATTTTACTTGGATCCACAATCAATGCCCATGGAAGCAGCAGTCAAGAAATCAAATGACTTATTGCATTGGCCAAATTTGCTGCAAAAGTCATCTTTAAAGTGTTAACAAACAAACAAAAAAAGATGTCACTTTGATCACTAAGGTGCACCTGACCCAAGGGTGCCATTTTCAATAGCCTCATATGCATGTGAAAGCTGGACAATGAATATGGAATACCAAAGAAGAATTGATGCATTTGAATTATGGTGTTGGCCAAGAATATTAAATATACCATGGACTGCCAGAAGAACGAATAAATCTGTTCTGCAGTGAAGTACAGCCAGAATGCTCCTTAGAAGTGAGGATGGCAAGACTTTGTCTCACTTAATTTGGGCATGTTATCAAAAGGGACCAGTCCCTGGAGAAGTACATCATGCTTGGTAAAGTAGAGGGTCAGCAAAAAAGAGGAAGAACCTCAACAGTGACTTCAACAATGGGCTCGAACACAGCAACGATTGTGGGGATGGCGCAGGACTGGGCAGTGTTTCTTTCTGTTGGACGTAGGGTCAGGGTGAGCTGCAACGACCTTGAGGGCACCTAACGACAACAACATGTAGTTCATTGTCTGTCGATCCTTTTACTTATTTCTTCACTAGCAATACCATTTAGCCTTTCTCTGTATATCATATACACTGTTTCTAAAAAGACAGTGCATTTCAAAATCTAATGTGTTGCCTGACACAGAGTATTTGCTCAGTAAATTTGTTTCCCTTCTTTTGCTCATGCTCATCATTTTTTGATGTTCTTCCTGCCCCTCTTCCTGAATAGCTATTAAAAACCTACAGCAACCTTACTTCTTCAGCTAAACCTTGTGGAATAATTCCACTCCACATTAACCCTTCTCTTCTGTCAAATACTACATCATATCATAGTCTAAAGTACATAATTTAGTGTGGGAATATATACCTCCTTCTATTAGTTGGAAAGGACATCAGCTAGTGTCCTAAATAGAGATGAAAAGGACATCAGTTTTGGTAAAGTGGAAGGTCAGCAAAGGTGAGGGAGGCCCTTGGTGAGATGAATTGACACAGTGGCTGAAACAGTGGACATATCAATGATTATGAAGTTGGTGCAAGACTGGGCAATGATTTTTACTGTTATATATAGGTTGCCATGGGTAGGAGCTAACTAACAATATTAGTTGATACATTTATATACATGCTACTGTTGCTCTGTCAACAATGATAGAAGGTGAGTCTTCAAAAAATAATTGCACCCCACAAGCACTGTTCTGTGTACATATTTTTATGCAAATAATGCACACCTTCTATGTTTGCTTTCCAGCCACTGTCTCTCTACGGTGAGGTATTTTTTTAAGCACTGCTATGCCAATTTTTTTACATGTTGGTGTAATAACACATGAATTATGTACAGTAGGACAATATAGCCTACATTTAAAAGACCAGAGATTTTGCAAGAGTTGTTTGAAAAAGGAAAAATAATTATATGTCAGAACACTTTAGTCAGGGCAGATATTAAAATGAGCCATCTAGGACAGATAAAATCAGACATATTTTCTTTTGATTAAGGGAAATGCTGAAACTAGACATTATTAAAAACATACAAGTTAGCATGCTTTAAGTGTCTCATATATGAAGAAAAATCCCTGCATCGGAGGATAATCGGCTCAGAAAGGTTAAATAATTTATTCAAGGTTTATCATTAGTAGGAGCATCACTGAAATTTGAACCCAGATATGTCTGCAAAGCTAATTCTCCTTGCAACAGATCAACCTGCTTTATCCAGGCCATAGATTTTGGCTTGTTGAGTATGCTTTTCTAAATCTAGTTTTCTAAGCTTGCATAAGGCTATTGGATTTTTCCTCGTTATGTGTTGGCTGTTCAATCTGGAGGCAATATCCTAAAAATTAATTGGGCAGAAGTTAACTAGATGCTGCTTACTTTACTCTCCAAATACTGGGAAGAAGAAAAGGCTGATTCCATCCAGCTGTAAAAAGCTCTTTATTCTTCACCTGTATTCTCAAGGACTTCCATCTCTTCTTTCATATATTGAGCCCACTCAATCAATATGAAATGCAAATTATAAAATACTGATTATAAACTAGAATACGTTTTGAAATCGCACTGCAGGGTTAATAACATTTATTTGTTATCATCTATGTAATTCATTCATTCGACAAATGTTTGTTATCTGCCTACAATGTGCAAGAATCTGAGATGAGATGGAAGATACGTCAGTGAGGAAAACAGACAAGGTACCTGTTCCCATGAAGCTTATAGTCCACCGATGAAAAGCAGTTAATAACCAAGTGAACACATTTATGTACAGGACGTCAGAGTGAGGTAGTGCTGTGGAAAACAAGAAACAAGGTCAAGAAGCAAGAATGCAGGCATTGAAGCCTTGTTCTGTTATTTATTTAGGGTTTTCAGGAAAGGACTTTATAATCAAATAACATTTGAGCGGACACAGAACGGAACTGAAAGAGAAGAGTATTTCAGGAAGAATGAACTGAAACTGTTAAATCCCTGAAACAGAAAAAAGCCTGCGGTGGTCAAGAAACAGGCCGTACAACGAGCAGGGGGAAGTAGCTGAAGCCAGGCCAGCTGGGGCTTGGTTATGACTGAAAGAACTTTGTGTTTCCTCTCATTATCAAAGGAGTGGCATGATCACACTCACATTTTCAAAGGCTCTCTGGGGCTACCATCTGGAATAGACTGTGGTGGGGAAGAGGTAGACAGAGGAAGACCAGCTGAGTAGCTATTGAAACTGTCTGAGCAAGAGATGTTTTAGCTTAGCACAGGGTGGCAGCAGTAGAGGTGGATGAGACCAGTGGTTCATTTCTGGAAATTTTAAGTTTGTAGTGCTACTAGTCATCCAAGAGGAAAGAGATTGGATAATTTAGTCTAGTTTTCAGGGAGATGTTGTTGTTGTTGTTAGCTACCATCCAGTAGACCCCCACTCATGACGACCCTATGTACAACATAACTAAATCCTGCCAGGTGATGTGTCACCGCTATAATCAGTTGCAGATCAGATTGTTGTGATCCATAGGGTTATTTATTGGCTGATTTTCAGAAGCAGATGATTAGGTCTTTCTCCCTAGTCTATCTTAGTCTGGAAGCTCTACTGGGACCTGTCCAGCATGATAGTGACACACAAGTCTCCACTGATAGATGGGTGGTGGCTGTGCATGAGGAGCATTGGCTGGGAATCAAACTCAGGTCTCCCACATGGAAGAAGAGCATTCTACCACTGAGTAATCAACAGTCTATTCCAAAGATAGACTTTTAGAAATTAAAGATGTGTAACTGGAGGCAATTATCTGCAGAGATAAGAGGAGACAGGAGACAGTGATAAGATAAAGAGATAATAAAAAAGAGAGTTGGAGATAGATGCAGAAACTTTAGAAATCAGAGATATAAGAACCAGGAATGGAAACAGAATGAGTGACTGATGTGATGGGAGGAGCATCGAGGATGTGTGGTGTCCTGGAAGCCCAGGTGAAGGGAGTGTTCCAAGGAGAAGATGAGACACTGATTCAGAGGCTGCCAAGGAGTCAAATAAGGATTGAAAACTGAGTGTTAGACTTAATAACGTGTAGGTCATGATGATCTTGAAAAAATTGTTTTAGTTAAGTGTTTGGAAGGAAAACTTGATTGAAGTTAGTTCGACAGTGAATGCCGGAAGAGGAATTGGATAGCTCTTTCAAGAAATTCTACTGAAAATGGAAGCAGAGAAAAAGGCAATCAATAGCTGGAGGAGTTTGTGGGATCAAAATATTTGTTATTTTGAATCTCTCTCTTTTTTCAAGAAGGGAGAAATAATATGTTTGAATGCTAAAGAAAGAAAGGGATAAGGAGGATTGAAGAGAGAGAGGAGATTTGCAGGTGCTGTCCTTGAGGACATGAATATGATCTCGCATACGTGTGGAACTGCTGGCTTAGACAGCTAATAAAGACAACACAGTCATAGAGACAAGGCAGGAAGGCAGAGTCGATGGGTACGCGCTAAACCTATGTTGCTGAGCACGCGTGGATGTGACTTTTCATCATTTCTATATTCTCAGTGAAACAGAAAAAGATCATTTGAGAATGTGGATGGGGGTTACCAAAAGCGTGAAGAGAGTGGAAAAAGTAACATAATGACGTAGGAGAGTGGAAAATGAAGCAGGATTGCTGGTTGGGTAATGCTGCAGTAATTACCAAAGCTAGATTTTTTTTGGTGGGAGAGGGGAGAAAGTGATTCTATTTGTAGCTAAGATTGTTTTTAATATTCAGGATAAATGAACACATCATGCCTTTAGTTAGGATGCATTACTGTCGTGAAAGACTCATGAGTACCGTATATATTTTTAAACATATTATTTTTTGCTTCTAAACTCGCCCTGATTCTAAAAATATATGAATGAATGAAATTCTAGTGAATTTTAATTAATCTCTAGGCACTCGTTGAAATCCCAATTTCTTCTTGAAGAATCCTTTACTCAGTCAAATGTGTTGACCACGAAAGATTCCTTCAACTTAGCTTTGAATTAATTTATAAGGACAGGTCCTTGAGGAGAGCTAGCTTTCTTTCCCATACTTTTATTATAAAGAGAAAAATTAGTATAAAAGATGTTACTGATCCCTCCCAACTGATATATATGCCATCTTACTATGACATATTAATTGAGTGATTAAAAGATGTGATTAATAGAATCACGGTATGTTGAAACCAGAAGGCAACTGTGAGGTCAGCAAGTATAATCCGTATAATCCTCCTAATTCATGAACAATAAAACTGAGACCAAGTGAGTTTAGAAATCTGCTGATGATTTTAAATCTGCTGAGAGATTTAAATAAAGATTCCTTTGCAATCAGCTTGTGCTCTTTCCACTTACCACAGTCTAGCTTTTATGTCCTTAATTTCTCTCTTCCTCTTCAATTATATAACAAACTATTATTCAATTATATGATGGCTCACTTATTGAATTACATAATTGTGAAAAAAATTAACTAATCAATACATGGCCAGTGGAGAGCTTGGCCCTATGGATGTTACCAAAGAAGACACTACCATAGCCCAGGACTTGAAAAAAGCAGTACAATAAAGAAAACAGAAAAAAGCAAACAGATAAACAAAAAACAGTTTATTAGTTCACAGCCATTAGTGAACACGACCGTGAAGCCTCCTGAGTTGATAAACATGTCCCTCTTCCTTGTAACTGAACTGGAAAAATAAGGTAGTTTTTATAACTTATAGCAGCACCATGGTCTTCATTATAAAAACTGCATGCTGTAGTGTTAGTGGACATTCAATAGCAAACCCTTCAGTATTTATCATATTTTTCATGTCAATACCAGAAAATGTTGCTTCTATCATGTTTATTCTATACCTGAAAGGTGGTAGCATAAAATGGATATAAGAATAATTACTTAATAAGTAACTACTATTCACCAGTCTGTGTACGAAGGTAAGGGACTTTTACATATCTTAGCTCATTTAATAACAAATTATCATCTTAGTACCCATATCAGTTTTGTATCTCTGCATAACAAGTTACCACATACTTCATGGCTTAGAACAATGCAGATCAATTATCTCACAGTTTCTGTGTTTCAGAAGTCTGAGCATGGTTTAGCTGGAGCCTCTGCTCAGGGTCTCTCATGGTTGCAATTAGGATGGTGTACCTAAGGTACAAGACGGATTCAGAAGAGGATGTAGAACGAGGGGTATCATCACTGGTGTCAGACAGATCCTGGCTGAAAGCAGAGAATATTAGAAAGATGTTTATCTGTGCTTTATTGACTACGCAAATGCATTCGACTGTGTGGATCATCACAAATTATGGATAACATTTCAAAAAGTGGGAATTCCAGGACACTTAATTGTGCTCATGAGGAACCTGTACTTAGACCAAGAGGCAGTTGTTCGAACAGAACAAGGAGATACTTCGTGTTTTAAAGTCAGGAAAGGTGTGTGTCAGGGTTATATCATTTCACTGTACGTATTCAGTCTGTATGCTGAGCAAATAATCTGAAAAGCTGGATTATATGAAGAAGAATGGGACATCAGGATTGAAGGATGTCATGGATTGAATTGTGTCCCCCCAAAATATCTGTCAACTTGGCTAGGTCATCATTTCCAGTATTGTACGATTTTCTACCATTTTGTCATCTGATGTTATTTCCTTATGTGCTGTAAATCCTATCACTATGATGTAATGAGATGGATTAGTGACAGTTATATTGATTAGACGTTGTCTTAAACCAATCTCTTTTGAGATAAAAAAGAAAGAAGTGAGCAGAGAGACATGGGGACCTCATACCACCAAGAAAGCAGCATCGGGAGAGGAGCACATCCTTTGGACCTGAGGTTCCTGCACTGAGGTGCTCCCAGACCAAGGGAAGACTGATGACAAGGACCTTTCTCCAGAGCTGACAGAAAGAGAAAGGCTTACCCTGGAGCTGTTGCCCTAAATTGGGACTTATAGCCTACTAGACTGTGAGAAAACAAATTTTTCTTTGTTAAAGCCATCCACTTGTGGTATTTCTGTTATAGCAGCACTAGATAACTAAGACAGAGGAAGACTCATTAACAACCTGAGATATGCAGATGACACAACCTTGCTTGCTAAAAGTGAAGAGGACTTGAAACACTTACTGATGAAGATCAAAGACTACAGCCTTCCATAAGGATTACACCTCAACATAAAGAAAAGAAAAATCCTCACAGCTGGACCAGTAAGCAACATCATGATAAACCAAGAAAATATTGAAGTTGACAAGGATTTCGTTTTACCTGGTTCCACAATCAACGCCCAAGGAAGCAGCAGTCAAGAAATCAAATGACACCTTGCATTGGGCAAATCTGCTACAAAAGACCTCTTTAAAGCATTAAAAAGCAAAGATGTCACTTTAAGGACTAAGGTGTGCCTGACCCAAGCCATGGTGTTTTCAATTACCTTATGTGCATGTGAAATCTGAACAAGAAGAATTGATGCCTTTGAATTATGGTGTTGGCAAAGAATACTGAATATACCATGGACTGCCAGAAGAACAAACGAATCTGTCTTGGATGAAGTACGGCCAGAGTTCTTGGAAGCGAGGATGGCAAGACTTCATCTCACATAATTTGGACAAGTTATTTGAAGGAACCTGTCCCTGGAGAAGAACATCATGCCTGGTAAAGTAGAGGGTCAGCAAAAAAGAGGAAGACCCTGAAGAAGATGGATTGACACAGTGGCTGCAATAATGGGCTCAAGCATAACAACGATTGTGGGCATGGCTCAGGACGGGGCAGTGTTTCCTTCTGTTGCAATAGGGTCGCTGTGACTTGAGGGCACCTGACAACAACAACCACCTACGATTGTGAGCATGGCTCAGGACGGGGCAGTGTTTCCTTCTGTTGACATAGGGTTGCTGTGACTTGAGGGCACCTGACAACAACGACAACCTAAGGTTCTCATCTGAGGCTCAAGGTCCTCTTTCAAGCTCATTCAGGTTGTTGGCAGAATTCCTTGTGCTTGTTGAACGTAGATTCCTGTGTTTTTGTTTTGTTTTGTTTTGCTGGCTGTTGGCCAAGGGTCACTCTCAGCAGCTAGAGGCAGCTTTCAGGTCCCAGCCACGTGGCCCCTTCCATAGATATCTCACAACACGGCTGTTTACTTTCTTCCAGGCCAGGAAGAGGGCATCTCTCTAACTTCAGATCTCTGGCTTCTTCTGTCTCTGACTTCTGGAATCAGACTTAAAGGTATCATGGGATTATGACAGACTCACTCGAAGTTAACTGATTAGGGACCTAAATTACATCTTACCATATAAAGAAACCTAATCTTGGGAGTGAAATCCTGTCATATTCACATATTTTGGTCACATTCAAGGTAAGGGGATTGTACAGGTAATGTACACCAAGGGACAAGAACCTTGGTGGCCATTTTAGGATTCTTGTTACCATAGTACCATGAATAATCAACATCTTTCATATATAGCTTTCTTAATTTTGGAATATTAGTTCTGGCTGGGATTGAAGAGGTCATTGGCTTAATCTTCTGTTTACTCCCTTATACTTCATCCTTTCCTTATTTATTTTCTAGACCAATAACCTTATAACAGACCCCAGTAGTTTCTTATCTTTTGTTCTCACTTATTTACAGTAGAGGTGGCTGATCTGGGTTTCATGTGAGAGCAGAAATTTCTAGAGTAAAGTGTGAATGTATATTCTATAAAATAAATTAAATGCTCAGATTGGGAGAATATGTTTTAGAGTTCTGGTAACTATATTCATCAGTGGGTTTTTTGTTTGTTTTAAAATACTGATACATGTACTCTCATTTTATTTTATTGTTTTAAGGGCTTACCTAGCCGTTCAAAATATTGTCTCTTCTAGCTTCCTACTGAAATATATGGAGAACATTAAAAATTAAAATTAAAGGATAATAATGCACAGCATTATTGGAAGGTAGGCCTAACAGTCAATCTGAAGAAGAGATTACAGCCTCCGCTTTGCCGATAAATTAGACATGAGTAGTAGATTGACTCCTTTATAAACTCTCCAGCTATTCTCCGAAACCCCATGAGCATGTCCAACTGAAAGTACCTGCATTTAGAAAGACCACTCATCTCTTTCATACTGTTTGCTGATTCACCATTGTTTCAGCAAAGAGAAAAACTATAAGGCTACTGAGTTTGGTGTCAACCAGAATACTTTACTATCCCTAGCCTCAAAGTCAGTTGGTCGAATTATAGGAAAAGAAGCAAAAGGTGGGGGTGGGGCGGGGGGGGGTGAAGGCATTAAGGAGGATTAAAGAAGTGTGTGTGTGTGTGGGTGTGTGTGTGTGTAAGAAGATATGAGGTGACAAGCCCCATCTGACAAATTTAGTCCCCCAAAATGAAGTATTTTTATCTGTTAGGCATAGTGGAATCTAGACAAGTACTGCTCTAAAACAAGCAAAATAAACAAATTTATAAAAACGATAGTGAGTCCAGTAGAGTTACACTTGTTTTAGAATTCCAGCAAATTAAACTGCCAGTGTGAAGAGTGTCAAATCTGAACTCAGGTGCTCAGACAATGGAGTCGAAGACAATCTGCATGCTATGCATTTTAGTAAATAATAGGAAAGAAATGATTTTCTGTCACCTAAACCAGAGGAAAATCAACCTGGAGTTTGTGAAAAGTCTTCTAGGAAAAATACGGCCTGGGGGATAACATCCTTAAGGTTGGGAAACATGGAAACTTGCAGCAAATTGCTAACAGATGTCAAAAATAAAATCAGTAGAAAAACTGTAGATTTTGGAAAAAGTGTTATTTTCACTATCCCAACTTGTCCCACTTTGCTTTTTCTAACTGCAAATTTATTTTTGGCGTGCAGTTTGGGAATTATGTGGAATAAACTCTTTGATATGTTTTAAATAAATTCCAAGCAAAGTTAAAATTCTCTAATAAAATTATTTGCTGAGCATGATTATTTCGTAACTAATTGAATGGCCTTTCCTTCATAAGAGTAGCCACAACTGCTGCAGGAGATACCTGCAATATTTTGGGAGAAAAATCTCAACTGTTCAGCTGGGTCTACATGCACCGACACATACACACATATGAATGACCAGGATGAACAACTAAACCCTTTGTTATGTGATGTGATTAATTCAGGGAACTGATCTGGAGAATTGAAGGTAAATATTTTGTATGACAATCAGGAAGGATAGGAAGGCATTTTAGGACCTGAGACCCGCGATAAGACTGGGAGGCATGATTACTAAGTATTCTATGACTTTAGTGTCCTATTTTAATTTTGCTTGACTTTTAAATAATTATATATTAGTGAATTCTAAAGAGTTGTTCCTTTAGTTGGCTATTCTAAGGATGTTAGTGTGAATTGTGGCTTTCCCTCCATTATCTGTAATGCACAATTTCCCCCAGGTCTTTAGTGAATATCTTCAGGGGAACTCCATTTTGGAAATCTATCTTTTGCCAAGTACAGCCAAATATTTCATTACAGAATTGATTTTTCTTCTCCTCCCTGGACATATCCCATAGATACTACCCACCCAGCATGACACCTGTTAAATAGTTCGATAAATCATTCTCCTCTTTAGTTGCCTTGCCACTGTTCAAGAGAAAATGGGGTAATTGATCCTCATGCTGTCTTTCCAGCAGATCTATTTCACCAGCCAAAAGGGATTTTTCAGCTGTCCCACTGAATCCCAACAGTTTTCCAATGATAGATGACAACTTATGCTTTTCTTAGGGGAAAAGATTTTCAACAGCTTTAACTTCAGAAGAAGTCTGTGACAAAAAGTAGCTGCAGCTTATTCTTCTCTCTGTTCATTCCATTTCTGCAGTGCTTCAAAAAAAAAACCATAACCAAACTCATTGCCATCCAGTCGGTTCCTCATAATGACTCTATAAGACAGAGTAGAACTGCCCCAAAGGGTTCCAAGGAGCACTTGGTAGATTCAAACTGCTGACCTTTTGGTTAGCAGCCGAACTGTTAACCACTATGCCACCAAGGTTATCACCGATTTCCCTGTGAGCTCTTTGAAGAGGTTTTCACATCCATTTGGCTATTGTAATCCAAACATTGATGATCACCAAGGGCTTTATTAGACCGCCTACTGATTTCTATGAGATGTGGCTTTTTGAGCCTGGTCACAGGGGCAAATGCTTCATTTCATGGTTGTCTGAAAAATAATGGTAGGGTTATCATCAGGTTTTTTTTTTTTAACTTGCAAGCTAAATTGGTACCATTAACTTAGTGTCCGGACTTGGCTTTCTCAATAAACTCGTAAATAGTTGAAGCCAGATTTCAGACCTCAGCAGAATCCAGATGCTTAGAGTGGAGTACGAGAGAGTTGCTAACCTCTTTATATGCATGTCATCTGCTCTAGAACTTTACTGAACGATTAGAGATGCCCTTGAGAACTGAGACCCTCAGAAAAGGCAAATTCTTGTTATTCGAGGAGCATCAGTACCGCAAGGATATTGATTCATCTGGTTTTCTAATGTGTTCATTTTTATCTTGTTAATTGTGACACAAACCTAAAATTATTAAGCATTATTTAAAAACTATCAGCCTGCTACATGAGAAGCAAATCAAATTCAGGTCCTGGGGTTAAGAAAATAATGTTAAAAGGCTTGTTAAGAATCTCTAATTGCATCATTGACATCATACAGTTTTTTAAAAAAACAGTGGGAGTAAATCAAGTATAATGAATCAGAAACTTGAACAGTACATTTTTCCTAAAAAGAATTACATTTAAAAAATAAAGACAAGACCTCTCTTAGGTTTGAATTGATCCCGAATGGAGTAAAATTAATTTTACCTATAAGCTGAACCTAAAGTCCATCTGGGTTTTAAACTTATTGAACTGAATCTCATTACCTTAAGATAATAATACTGTTAGTAGGTATGACTTTTAGGGATCAAACCTTCTGTATCTTCACAGTGGGAAATTTATCTGGGTATATTTTTAATTAAGAATATTATTGAGCTGATTTCCACCACCCCTAATTCAACAAATACATGAGTTGTTCCCGGCTTTAAAAGGATTTTCTCCAATCAATAGTTTGTATGTAATGAGAGCCATTTAAAATGTTTCCTTTTATTGTATTTGTGTATCATACACGGCAAGAGAAAACACTGGTTTTGAGTGCAGTGTAATTCTGCTTGTATGTTTAAATTTTGTATTATTGACACTGCGACATTTTAGAATCTATCTGGCAAAGGCTGTGAAATTTTTTTTTTTAATATATATATTTTTTTA
>NW_004444035.1:8230981-8257359 GCF_000243295.1 Trichechus manatus latirostris | reverse complement strand
AATTGTACTTCAGGTGAAGGCTTACAGAACAAATAGTTTCTCATGAAACAGTAGTACACATATTGTTTTATGACATTGGTTAACAACCCCACGACATTTCAACCCTCTAACTCAAAGGCTGTGAAATTTTGATTTGATCTCCGAAGAGCAGTTCTCCATGCACCTGAGTAGATCAAGTGCTGAGTTAACTTCAGGGGAAGTGTACGCATAAGAAATATTCTTGCTGTACCAAGGAATATTCTGGCCTCGGTGTAAAAATAGCAGAAAGATCTTTGCATGTTTATATTTCAAAAACAAGCAGATCTTCAGCTCCTTGGACACAGACATTTGTCAAGATACCACAGCCCAGGAGCCAAGTCCGCTGCTGTTTGTCTTTATGTGGCTAAGAACGCTTTTTGCAGGTGAACATTTGCAATAGATCTGATGAAAGAGATAATTAACCTTTGACAGGAAAACAGGGACAGTTAAAGAAATCTCCCCACTCTCCGGGTACTCGGAAATGGGAAATGTTAAGTACCATGGAGTCAATTTTGACTCACAGCAACCCTATGACAGAGTAGAACTAACCCATAGGATTTTTTCCCTCAGAAGTAAGGATGGCGAGACTTTGTCTCACTTTGGACATGCTATTAGAAGGGACCAGTCTCTGGAGAAGGACATCATGCTTTGTAAAGTAGAGAGTCAATGAAAAAGAGGAAGACCCTCAACGAGATGGACTGACACAGTGGCTGCAACAATGCCCTCAAACACAGCAATGATTGTGAGGATGGTGCAGGGCCAGGCAGCGTTTTCTTCTGTTGTACACAGGGTCACCATGATTCTGAACCGACTCAACGGCACCTAACAACAACAATCTTTACAGAAGGAGCCCTAGTGACACAACAGTTAGGCTCTTGACTACTAACCAAAAGGTCAGGGTTGGAACTCAGCAGCCCCTCCCCAGGAGAAAACACCTGGTGATTTGCCCCTACAGGGACTACAGCCTAGGAAACCCTGTGGCACAGTTCTACTCTGTCCCATTGGGTCAGTATGAGCTGGAAATGACTGGACCGCAAACAACACCAACAGTTTTATAGAATAGAACTTCCCCATAGGGTTTTCTGGGCTGTAATCTTTACAGGAGCAGATCGCCAGGTCTTTTTCCCGCAGAGCTGCGGAGTGGGTTCCAACCTCCAACCGTTTGGTTAGCAGCTGAGTGCTTAACTGTTGTGCCACCACAGCTTACTGCAAAGAAACACCCTTCTCAGTATGACATATGACATAGATGAGACTCATGGATTACCCCCTTGTTTGGCCTCGCACCGATTGCTGCATATAGTTCATCCTAAATTTACTTGGTAATTGGCGTGGCCATCTGTGTTAGCTAATCGCTTTTATGCAAAGGAAAGATCAGTCTTTTTATTTCTTTATAAGGAGCAGGCCAGGTGCCTGGGCTAAAACTCCCACAGATACAAGAGATGAGGACGTTATCTTCCTCGATGTTTACGTTTCAAAGAGATGGCTCCCAGGCTGTTAAGGAAAACCTCCTCTGGGTTGTACAGCTGTCAAGAGGCTTATTTAAATTTTTAAAGATTTAAATACATCTCCATTAGAACAAAGTGTTTGTTAACAAATTTGAGCAAACTGTAGTGAAGCTTCTCTCCTTCTCATAGGAACCTGACTTTTTACCGACCCTCAGTTCAAGCCACTTACCAGTACCGATACCAGTTGCCTTCCAGACTCATGGCGACCCCCGCTGTGTATCAGAACTGTGCTTCATAGCATTTTCAAAGGCTGATTTTTCAGAAGTAGATTGCCAGACCTTTTTTTCCTAGGTGCCTATGGGTGAACTTGAACCTCTAAACTTTCAGTTAGCAAGTCCAGCCAGGGACTCCAAACAAGCAACAACTGTTTCTTAATTGTTGTTGTTAGGTGCCATCAAGTCAGTTCCGACCCATAGCGGCTCCATGTATAACAGAACGAAACAGTGCCTGGTCCTGGACCATCCTCACAATGGCTGCTATATTTGAGCCCGCTGTTGCAGCCACTGTGTCAGTCTATCTCACGGAGGGTCTTCCTCTTTTTCGCTGACCCTCTACTTTACCAAGCTAAACGTCCTTCTCAGGGGACTACCCCCTCCTGATAACATGTCCAAAGTACATGAGACAAGTCTCACCATCCTCCCTTCTAAGGAGCTTTCTGGACATGCTTCTTCCAAAACAGATGTGTTCATTCTTCTGGCAGTCCCATTCTTTGCCAACACCATAATTCAAATACATCAATTCTTCTTCAGTCTTTCTTAATCATGTGCTCGGCTGCTAACTGAAAGGTCAGCAGTTCGAGCTCACCAGCGGTTCTGCGGGAGACAGATGTGGCGGCCTGCTTCTATAAAGATAACAGCCTTGTAAACCCTATGGGCAGTTCTACTATGTCCTATAGGGATTTTATGAGTTAGATTTGACTCCACAGCAACGGGTTTGGTTTCTTTCTTTATTACCCCTCCGGAAAAGGCTGAACACAAAGAAAGATATTCCCTGAGACAGTTCTTTCGCATCTTGTTTACTCCTTCCTATGAAAAAAAGGTCTTTTCCTGCTAGAACATTGAGATACTTGTAGATCTTATGGTTTGAGCTGCTCACACAGCACTGGTTCTTGCTTCTCCCTACAGCGATATCCCCTATTCCTCCTGCAATAATCCTCTTGAATAAAGTCCCTTCTTACCAATGTTCAGATTTGTTTTTACTTGACACTTTGAACTCCAATTAAGTGATATTTTACCTCCCCCCAAAAAATAATTCCATTATTCTCCTCAGTACTTATATTACAAAAATTGTCCTCAATGATTAGAATTATATTTTGAATTTCATTAATTAAAAACGTGAAAATTATTTTCTCATTATTTATGTACTTACATAATACCCTTCATTTTGCCTAATGGCTCCAATGCTTAAAATGTTTACTCTCTGTCTCGTTATGGAAACAATATGCCCACTCCTGTTTTAGAGTAATATGAGAATCTTCTGAGTTGAAAGTTTACAGAGTGGTTAAGAGCAGTAACTCTACTCAAATAGGGCTTGACTAGTCCAGGCACCGTCATTTCTGAAATATATGAGCTTGGGCAGCTGACTTATACTCTCTAAACTTCATCTGTAAAAAATGAATCATTGTGGGATTATAATAGGGCTAATAATAATAAAAAAAAAAAAAAACCCAAACCTGTTACCATTGATTCAATTCAGACTCATAGTGACCTTATAGGACAGGGTAGAACAGTCTGACCCTTGGATTCTATTTCTGAAACTGACGGAATTTGTCAAAAGAGCACAATGCTCAGGGTTTTACTGGATTAGCTACACCATTGTTTGATTCAACCATGAATTTTAGGAACCAGTTTTTTCAAGGCTCAACGTTCAGAAGGACATCTAAGGGCAATGGCCTATCTGGGTTACCCTGACTTCCATGAAAGCCAGATCTGGATTCCAAGGGAATAAAAACAGTTTGTTACTCTCCACCTTGCTTCGTAGTGAATGGCCCAGCAGGAGAAGTACCAGGCCTTGGTTTAAGAACTAACATTCACACCATTAACTACCTGTGAGGATTCTTTCCCAACATGCTACAGAGCTCCTTTATACCAAGGAGGGCCGCCCTCACTTAGAGGACCAGGAGGCAGGAAATCCAAACCGATGTCCAGCGTGGGGGTTGCCCAACAGAGCAGTTGGGGCTCCTGGAAGTGGACATCCTTTCTCTCTTCAAACAGTCAAAGGAAAGAATAGGTAAGTGGTTTTCTCTCCTTGGCAGCCTCACATCGTGTATTCTGTGGTCCTGGCGAAAGATTTCAAAGCAATGTGTGTTTGGTCACAGAAACTGTAACATAATAGACTGTTAAATTATAAATACTTTATTCTTATTATACTTCAGTACCTAAACCAAAAGAACAAACCCGTTGCCATAGAGTTGATTCTGACTCATAACGACCCTACAGGACAGAGTAGAACTGCCCCATAGAGTTTCCAAGGAGTAGCTGGTGGATTCAGACTGCCAACCTTTGGGTTAGTAGTCAAGCTCTTAACTACTACGCCATGAGGGCTCCACTTCAGGACCTAAGACCTTTTCATCTCGATAGATAACACCTGATAGATAAAGATTGCTATTTACAATTGAGAAACTTTTTGTCTGTGAAAATAATATTAACCAAACATCGTAAATCACCTGAAATGTATCACATCGGCATTCCCTAACTTCACAAGATGCTGTATCTTCTTAAATGTAAGAAGATTGAAGACGTGGTCGATATGCTTTATGGTGGCTGTATTTTCCCTAGATGAATAACTTGGTTTCTATGAATATTCCAAAAGCCAATGAGAATCTATTTGCACACCTCATTAATGATCCCTTTTTAACAGGAGCATGTTCCTAATTTTATATACCCATAAACATGTCTTTTCATCATCTGAATTAAAAGTAATATATTTTCTGCCAAAATTGATACTTGGGTACTAATGTTTGAAAACCATAGATTATGCTAAAGATTTCAACATTTGAGAAATATAAATTACATTAACGATATTAACTGCAGAGTGTTGATGGCGTATCTGCTTATTTTCTTACCTCGGTGCTTGTATTTCCACCTATTTGCTCACTGCCCTAGTTCCAGGCTTGTTGTTATTCGTGCTTTCTAATCAGAATATGGGATAAATGTGATGCTAAGAAATAATGTTTAATTTTGAGACACTGGGTAAAAACATATTTTCCTCGTAAATACTATTGTTTATATTCATTGATTAGGGTTTCTCTTGGAAGTGTTTTTCCTCTTATTTTTACTTTTTTTATACATAATGTACAATGTCACAATTGAGTAAAACTAAGATAAGCTAATTTCATGTCTGATGTACTATCTTCAACCCATATACTCCTACTCAGAAAGATGGAAGAATAATTGAAAGTATTAAACCCCCCGGTTGCTGCTGAGTTGACTCATAGCGACCCTATAGGACAGAGTAGAATTGCCCCCATAGAGTTTCCAAGGAGCGCCTGGTGGATTCAAACTGCCAACCTTTTGGTTAGCAGCCATAGCTCTTAACCACTACCAGGATTTCCTTGCAAGTATTAGTAAGCTTTAAAAGAAACAAAAGTCATCATTTTCCAAAGAAGACTAATAGAAACGGTATGGAAGGAACGGATCTGACTTCACCTTTCTCCATCCATTCATTCAAAGGATATTCATTGAGTGCCTACAATGTGCTGGGAATTCAACAAGGCACCAAAGATACAGAAATAGGCAATTCAGTCTTCATATATCCCGTCAAAAACCTAAATGCATAGAGAAACACCAAAAATTAGTGTGACAGAATGTATTTATTGTGAGCAGATATGATTTGAATCAGGCAGAGTCAAAACCTAAAGCATTTGGAAAGATGCTCTGAAGAGAGGACAATGAGAGCTGGTTATATAGGTCGCTGTTGTGTTAGTTTCTGAGGACGTAACATCGAAGCACAAGCAGGGTTTCAGGGTTTCAGGATTACCGACTCACAGTGGTTAAGAGCTATTGCTGCTAACCAAAATGTTAGCAGTTCGAATCTCCCAGTAGCTTCTTAGAAACCCTGCGGGGAAATTTACTCTGTTTAATAGGGTCTCTGTGAGTTGGAATCAATGGCAACATGCTTGGCTTTTTTTCTTGGAAGGACACTCCATATATCCTAAAACACAGCCTCTAGCCAGACCCTGGAGTTCCTGATTCTGGAAGCTAGCTGCACATAGATAATTTTCCAAAAGAACCCAAAACCTAAGGCAAAACCATCTCTGCTATGCTGGTTACTAGGCTATTGTATGACTTGAAGGTGACTTTAGGAAAACAGCTCCTTAAAGTCTCAAGATTCAAAAGGACACCTAAGGGCAGATGGCCTGAGTGGGTCACCCCAACTCCATGGACCCAGAAGTCTGGATTCTAGATGAAACAAAACGATTTTGTCAATTCAAATGAGATATACTCAGTCATTAAAAGAAGAGTAATGTGTTTTCCAGGAGGTAAGCAAATGGGACTATGGGAGCACATGAGAGAAGCACAGATTTGATGATCAGGGAAGGCTTCCTGGAGGAGGTGATATATGAAATGAGCTTCCAACAATAAATGGGAGTTAACCAGAAGGGGAGAGGAATGTCATTACTAGAGCAGCATGTATGGAAGCCCAGGTAGCAGGAATATCTTTAGCGCTTCAAATAGTGTGCAATGCTAGATAAGTCCAAAGCTATGGGCTGGAAACTACCTGTTGCCTGTTGCTATTGAGTCAATGCCGACTCATAGCGACCCTAGTTGGAAAATAGGAGGTAGTATTTATTTTGGAATTTGGGACAACTTTGAAAAAAAGGGACTGACTATAGTGAGATTACTTTTAATTTCACATACTTGGTATTATTTTATGTATTCTGGGTATATTTTCAGAACTGAAAATGTATGATCTCCCCCACAACCCTGCCCTTTCAAAATAAGGGCTCTTAGCCATAGAGTTACGTGTCTTAGCCCATGCATCACTACTGAAAGTAGTTAAACAGCACTGGACCTAGCATTTTTCATTTTCATAATTCAATTGAATTGTGTCCCCCCCCCCAAAAATATATGTATTGGAATCCTAACTCCTATACCTGTGGATATAATCCTGTTTGTAAATAGAGTTTTCTTTGTTATATTAATGAGGCCATGTCTGTGTAGGCTGTCTCCTAAACCCAATCACTTCTGTGTTATAAGGAGTAGTTCAGCCGCTCAGAAAGAGCTTGTCGACTCATTAGAGGTAGTTGTTAGTCAGATGACATGTCTGTTCCAAATGGCAGCTGTTTCTGTCTGGAGTGCAGAAAATCACCACACGAATGCCCTGTGGAACAGCCATTTCATTGATTGACACCTGTGACTTTATGATCTCTATCTTTTAGATGCCTCTCAGTAACTACACCTTTTTAATCATTATAAATTTAACAGACATTTTCCACCAATGACCTGTAGTATCGTTGAAGGGATGGACAATTGACTAGAATTCAGTTAATTCTACTATACAAAAATGCTTAGGAATAAATCTGTTTTTAGCATTTTTTGAAATGGAGTATTAAGCTGATTCTAAAACATTCTGCTTAAGATTTCCTAGACCGAATGTGTTATAATCACAGAGCAGTCAAAAATTAAACAAAACAAAGAACGCGTGATTATAGATCACCAAAGGGTATTTTAAGGGAGTATATACAAGTGATATAAATCACATTGATAATCTTAACTGGAGAAGTTTACTGACCTTAGGGGGAAGGGGAATGAGATTTTCTTTTCATTCATCTCCTCTGTCTTAGTTCGCTGCTATAAGAGAAATGCCACAAGTGATGGCTTTAACAAACAGAAGTTGATTCTCTCATAGTCTAGTAGGCTAGAAGTCTGAATTCACACAGTCAGCTCCATGGGAAGGCTTTCTCTTTCTGTCAGTTCTGGACGACGGTCCTTGTCATCAATCTTCCCTTGGTCTGGGAGCTTCTCTGCATGGGAACCTCAGGTCCAAAGGACGCGCTCTGCTCCAGGTGCTGCTTTCTTGGTAATATGATGTCCCTTTGTCTCTCTGCTCACTTCTCTCTTTTAGATATCAAAAGAGATTGACTTAAAACACAACCCAATCTTGTAGATTAGGTCCTGCCTTATTAACATAACTGCTGCTAATCCCATCTCATCAGCATCATAGAGACAGGATTTATAACACATAGGAAAATCACATCAGATGACAAAATGGTAGACAATCACACAATACTGGGAATCATGTCCCAGCCAGGTTGACAGTTATTTTTGGGGGACACAATTCAATCCATGATGCCATCCTTTCAAAACCACTCACTTCCCCCAACATTATTTTTCTTTTCCCTTCCCTTCTCTTCTTTTCTTTCTTTCCCTTTCACTTTGCTTTAGATTTCTTTTGGAAACTGAAATGGAGTATTGCTGATATCGCTAAAGCCCCATCCCTCTTGGTGCTTTTCTCTCTCTCCCACTCCCAGTCACACTATCCTGAAGTTGGCTGTGCGTCAGTTTTCCAGAGTGGTTGTAACAAAGTACCACCAACTTGGTAGCTTAAAACAACAGAAATTTATTCTCTCATAGTTCCAGAAACTATAAGTCCAAATGCAGAGTTTTGACAGGACCATCGTCCCTCTGAAACATCTAGAGAAGATCCTTCCTGCCTCTTCCAACTTCTGGTATTGCCAGCAAGCCTTGGTGTTTGTTGGCTTGTGGGCATCACCCCAATCTCTGCCTCTGATGTCGCATGGATTTCTCCCTGTGTTTCTCTGTCTTCATATCATCTCTTTGTGTGGGTCTGTGTTCAAATATCACTGTTCTTACAAGGATTCCAGCCCACTCTAACCCAGTATGACCTCATCCTAACTTGATTACATCTGCAAATACCCTACTTCCAAATAAAGTCTCTTTCCCAGGTTCCAGGTGGGCATACATTTTGCGTGAAACTATTTAACCAGAGCAATGTATATCTTTGTCATGCACTTTTGATATGTTGCTTTATAACACCTTCACGTATCCAAAACAACATATACATGCATGTATCCCAAATTTATTGTTATGTGTTTATGTTCATAAATGCTATTGCAGTTTTATTCTTCTGCATTTTCTTTTTTACTTAACATTTTTTTAGACTTTATATGCGCGTGTGTGTGTGTATGCACATACACACTGAGTTTAATCATCCATTTTCTTCCTGATGGACAGTGTGTAGCTTACACATTCTTGTTATTAGCTATGGAGCTGCAATGGCTATATTGTACAGTATATGCCTTCTTAGGCACGTATTTGATAGTTTCCAGAGAGACAGCATTGCTGGAGGTAGCCCAAGAAGCACTTATGAGAAAATTAAAAGGTACCCAGCTGGGTGTATTGAGTCCCACATCAGAGTGAGTAACTTGGTGAACACAGCATAAGCTGAGGTCTTCTTCTCTCATTCTCCCTTGGTGAAATTCCATTATCCAGGACACAAGTTGATGGCTCAAAGACAACTAACAACAACAACAGTAGATTCCTAGAGGTAGAGTTACTGTATCATAGAGAATGCACATCTACTTTACTAGATATTATCAAATTTCTCTCCAAGATGTTTGTATCGATTATACTGTCTTCAGTAGCGTATTCAAAAAACCATTGCCGTCAAGTGGATTTCTACTCATAGAGACCCTATAGGACAGAGTAGAACTGCCTCATAGGGTTTTCAAGGCTGTAATCTTTTACAGAAGTAGAATGCCACTTCTTTCTCCCATGGAGTAGCTGGTGAATTCAAACCACCTACCTTTTCATTAGCAGCCAAGTGCTTTACCACTGCACCACCAAGGCTCCTTTCAGTAGTGTAGAAAACCAAAAAAATCCATTGCCGTCAAGTTGATTCCAACTCATAGCAACCCTATAAGACAGAGTAGAACTGCCCCACAGGGTTTCCAAGGAGCAGATGGTGCCAACCTTTAGGTTAGCAGCCAAGCTCTTAACTGCTGCGCCACAAGGGCTTCAATTCAGTAGCATATACCAGCTTGCAATTCCCCAGATGCTTTCCAAACCTTGTATTTTAAGAGTTTTTTGTTGTTGTTGTTGTTGAATGGATGTGATGTGGTATATTATGTTTGCCATTCCACGTCATTTCCAAGACTACTTGTGAAGATAAGACCCTTTTCATGTATATGCCCAGGCCCAGACTTTGATTTGTCTTTTTCCTTTCTTATGAGAGGCTTTTGCTTTTCCGTACAAAAGTTGTTGTTATTTTTTAAAATAATTTTGATGTAGACATATTTATCAGACATTTTATTTGTGGTTTATGCTTGTTATATAGTCTGTTTGTCATAATGAATGGAGCATGTACTAATTCTAGAAATCTACCTTTTGAATAATATCTACCAAAAAGTTATCCCATGTCAGATACTAATGTCTAGGCCAGTTTCTCATTCAAGTTTTACTGAGCACACACAGACCATTATAGTGATGACAAAGTATATGGCAATAATTTTTGGTGCAAGACATTACATCAATAGTGATGAAATATCTAGCTAGCCACTTGTTGAAAAATAAGACATATGATAACAAAGATAAACCACAGATGAATAAAAAATTTAAATGTAAAATTTTAAATCATGATGCTGGAGGAAAATATCAGTGGATATTTTCCTAATTTCTGGGGTTCAGAATTTTTTATTAAATTACTTGGAGACCATAAATAAATCATGATTAGATTTAAATTCATAAGACCTTAGATCTTTCATATGTAAAAAGCACTTTAATCAGATATTAATACAGGAATAAAAATTAAAACAAACAGAAAAAAAACTAAGGAAAAGATGAGAAACTTCTCTGAAACATATGCGAAAGAAGGCATTAATATATTTATTACATAAATATATTTGCAAACCAAATAGAAATACTACATTTGAATAGAAACATTAATAAGTACACAAACAGGAAATTATTAAAGAAGAAATACAAGCTTTTTATATTCAATTAACCAGTCTTTTAGGAATTGCAAATAAGAAATTAGTGTTAATATTTTATTTTTGAAATTGGAAAAAAAAGATTGACAAGATTCATTGCATAAGGTATGATAATAAATTGGTTTCATAAAGATTGTAAAACAATTTCTATCATATAGTAAACATGGGATTAAACTCACTGCAATCCAGTCAATTCCAACACATAGCAACCCCATAGGGTTTCCAAGGCTGTAAATTTCTATGGAAGCCGATTGCCACATCTTTCTCCCATGGAGCTGCTGGTGGTTTAGAACCACCAACCTTTCGGTTAGCAGTGGATCACTTTAAAACATTAGATTAGCAGTAGTTATTTATTGATAAGGGTGGTTGAGTGTATGGAGAAAGCGGTACTCACATCCAATGTTATTGGGCATGTGAAGTGGTATAATCTAAATTTTAAAAATATGTTCTGATTGCAATATGGATAAGATAGGTGGAATTATATGCAAACTTGAATGTATTAAGGATTTTCATCAAACCAATATTTATACAAGCATCAAATTGGAAACAAACCTAATAGTTACGTTTAGAGAATTTGGTTAAATTAACTGCTGTATATCAAGACAGTGGGATACTATGAGCCATTACATAATGATGCTGCATGTCTAAGATCGCCATGATACATTTTTGAGTGTGAAGAGTGCCTGCAAAAGAGTATGGAGTTTAATATTCCATTTATAAAATAAACTTTATGTATCTTCTTAACATTAAAGATATTGAGATATGTATAATAAATAAATATATAGATCTTCTTCATTGAACTGGCTTGGAGTAGTAAGATGCAAAAAGAAAACTGTTTTCTTTTTTCACACCACTGCTTCAATCACATTCCATCGGCTTTACAGCAGCTTTGCATGATATTTTTGACAGATCCCATATGTATCAGTCTGGGTCACATCAGGAAACGGATGACACACTCAAAGTTGAAATTAAAAGGAGTATAATAAGAAATGATTTACAGAGATTTGGTCAGGTTAAGGAACCACAAAGACGTAGTAAAGCGCCCAAGACTGCCAACAGTGGGGAGCTAATAGCAGCCCTCAGCCTTCGAGGTTAAGGTCATGGAGCTGCTGTTTGTGCCCACAGTGCAGGAAACTGTGGCTGCAGGAACAGCTCGGAATAGCCACTACAACTACCTTTTAATTAATCATATGAGGAAATACCTTACACGTATATTTAAATGTTAGGACACTTGTTACTATTTGTTCTTGGCATCACTGGGGCTTTAACACAATTTATGAGAAGACAGAAACTGTCACTCAACATGCAGTTATGAGTAGTATGCATGCATAGGGGTGTGTGTGTGTGTGTGTGTGTGTGTGTGTGTGTGTGTGTGTGTGTGTGTGCAGGTGCACATGTGTGATTTGTTAAAAGACGTTTGGTAGCTCTTGGCCTTCACGGTGAATAATTCAATACCACTGCTGACAGGCAAAGGCAGCAGAAATTGCATTGTTGAAACTGGGCGCAGTATGCCATGACTTCCACCAAAGATTGGATGCCTCCACCATCGTACTTGCCAGAAATGGATTCTATGTGGAAGCTAGCTTGCAAAGAAGTTTTGCATGGGTGTGTCTGATTATTAGCCTTCACGCTAGATAGAGTAGGCCAGGGGTTGGGGAGGAGCGAGTGGAAAAGCAAGTTTTTATGTCTCAATCTTCAGTGGACAGGACATATAAGGTGGAAGATTCTCCAAAATCGTAAGAGTATTTAAAGGTGCCAAGTAGCCAAAAAAAATAACAAATGATCATTATCATTACATTTTTAATATGATTAGAAAAGATGAGGTTATTTTTATTTAGGAAAGATAAAAATTAACACTCATTTCTTGACTACTAACCTACTTTTCTTGAACCTGTCACTTGTGTTTCAAAAGTGATTTTTTAAAAATAAATTTGAAATATGATTGTCTAGTAAAACCAGCTCATGTTTACAGTTCTTCCTATTCTAAAGCTCTTTTTTTTAAGAAAATGATTATGAAATGGCTTGCTCATAGTGGTCATTAGATAAGAAGTAATTGAATATTAGCAATATTACTGGTACCATCGTCATTTCTTTAGTACCATGAGTGGGGCATAAGTAATGAATTTCAAGGTCAATTCTCTCTCCTGAGAGTGTTGGTAATTATGCTACCTAAACCAAAAAAAACCAAACCTGTTGCCGTTGAGTTGATTCCGACTCATAGCAACCTTACAGGACAGAGTAGAACTGCTCCACAGAGTTTCCAAGGAGCAGCTGGTGGATTGATACTGCCAACCTTTTGGTTAGTAGCCGTAGGGCTTAACCACTTTGCCACCAGGGCTCCGTTATGCTACCTATGTACATGTTTATATAAGGGAGACTAGTGGTGCAATGGTTAAGCCCTCGGCTGCTAACTGAAAGGTTGTAGTTCGAATCTACCCAGTGGCTCTTCAAGAGAAGGACCTGGTGATCTGCTCCTATAAAGATTACAGCCTATAAAAGCCTGTGAGGCGTTTTTACTCTGTCACACGAGGTCGTTAAGAGTAAGAATTGACTACAGCACCCAACAACAACAACATGTACATGTTTAAAGAAGAGAAAGAACGTTGACTGTTTTCTCGTAAATAACTAAACTGAGGTCTCCCATTTCTTCAGATCGTTCACACACAGAATGTTTATTGCCCTTCCCATAAGGCACTCTCTTCTCCAGTCTTTGAAATCTGAGTGACATATAAACATCTTCCCAGTCACAGGCTATTTTGTTCTTTGTTCCTGATACAGTTACTCATGGTTATACTTGCAATAATTGTTAGCATTCTTTTCCCTGAACAATAGAATCTCAATCATGAAGCACTTAGTTTAAAATCAGAAAGTGGATAATGCACTTGAGTGGAGTTTCTAAACTAATTAAATATCATTTATTTAAATCTTAGAACTAAAACTTCCAAAGATCATGCAGCCATGAGAATATTGCAGGAGGCTTTCTGGTACATTCTTTGGTCAAAGATGTCTCAACTCATTCCACTCAAAAACGTTTATCAGTCAGCTTTATAGTGAAGATAACATATTTGAGATGTATCTTTACCTGAAACCTCTTGTACATAATTTATACAAATCATATTTTGACAGTAGCTTAAAATGAACAAAAAAGGGAGGTTTTAAGCATTAGGAATTACATCTTGCTTTTCTCCTGTCACAGTGAAACCTGTGAGAGCTGAAACTCGACAGGACTGCCTTGTTTTTCAAGGACTCCTGTGTTTTCTGCCTTTGACAGGATGCAGTTTTACCACTTTTCGGTCACTCATTTTAGTAGAAAATATTTGTGTTTTCCTTCTCTGACAGGTTTCTGCCTTACACGGGTTTCGGTTTTTTGCTGCATTTTACTATGTAACATTTGATGCACTGCATTGTAGCTATATGGTTCACTGTCTTTCTCTCTGCACTACACCGTGAGCGCCAAGAGGAATGTTAAATAGAGAGTAGCCCAATGCCTGTGTCATAGGCTACAGGGCAACCGATGAGGGCTGATTGTAAGCAGTGCTTCACCAGGCACCTTCTGATGATCTTGCAACACTGAAAGAACTTAACAGGGATGTCAGTCGAGGCTGTTTTTTAGCTGTCTTCTACCTAGCTCTTCCAGTTCCTTTGAGGACATTTTATTACGAATAGATGTAGCAAGTCGTATCAGGACACTTACATAGGAAGAGGAGCTCTGTAGTGTCTTTCTAAATAAAGCGATCACCAGGAGATTACGTCCGGCATTATAGAAAAGAGACATTTACTAGCCGGAATGTTGGCATTCACACCCTTTCAGAGATTCCTCTGAAGACAAGGCCTGGCAATCAGCTTCCGAAAGGTCAGTCTTGAAAACTCTGTGGAACAGGATTTGACTCAACGGCAAACAACAACAGTTTACTTAAGTTTTTCAAAGAACAAAACTGGAAAATACAACCGGTCTGTAGTACCCCCAAATGTATTGATTGCTCTCATGAGATGAGCACAATGTTTCTGCTTTACAAACCAGATGATTCTGATGATAGCCCGTGTCCTCTCTTCAACTCTTCTCCAAAATCTACCCAATTGTTACTCCAAGCTAGAGCTTTTAATGTCATGATGCTTTGCTCTAATTTTCTTGTATTTATCTCATTTGTGACTTTTCTCAATGTAATGTGATTATATCAGGATGAGGGGAAATTACTGCAACAAGAGGCAAGAGGAAGTGCTTCCATCTTATCTGTCTTCTGCTCCATTTGGTTTAAATACAATTCTATTCTTACCTCGTCTCTCTTGTGAATCTTTAAAATGAGTAAATACCCTGACAACTCCTCATTATTTTATTATTTTCCTAGAAGAGTCCTCTAAATTTACTGACTAAACACCTTGTATTTCTGCTAGCAGGAATAATTCAGCTTATCTCAAAAACAAAACAAAAACTTGTTTCCTCTATTCAATTTCCTGTATGTCTCATCCAAAATATAGGTAAGATTAGACTGCCTTTTTCAGACTCTGGGGAAAGTCCAATACCGCCTCCAGCGTTTATAAAAATCCTAAGGAGTGTTTAATCTCACGATTACTTCCAGCTTCAAGTTTCTGGCCGAAATTCCTGCTTCTTCGGAAATTCAATGACTATTACTTTATTTCTCCAAATGCTGGGAATCAGGTTAAATATATGTAGATCTATAGGTAGATAGATATTTTTAAGGCAGCAACAACCAAGCAAACAAAAAGCATATTGCTTTTTATCAGACCTGATTAAAAGTTGGAAGATACAGAAAAAGGTTGTTTTGAAAGCAATATAAACAACTTAGAATTTCTCTTCTGCAAAATCCTTCTGTTACCCCATCTTGTTGTCCAGCCTTTATCACTCTTTTTTTTTTCCCCTCAGGATACAAAAACAAAGTAAGCAAACAAAACCAAAACTAAACAAACAGCGAAATAGTAACTTAAATGCCTTTGTGCAGAGCAGTTCTGCTCTGTTCTACCTTCCGCTTCAAGACTCTATCCTGAGACCTTGATTTTCACACCTAAAGGGTCTCTCAAAGTGTTTCTCCTGAACAAATATATACCTTGTCTCTTAACAGATACTCACGTGCTGCAGAATGTTGCAGCTCAAAGTGACTAGGAACAGCATGGCGTGGGTTGACTTGTGTGCTGAACTCACACCTCCAAAACCAGGCTTTGAACCACAGATGCTCTCAGGGATATAGTAATCAATCCAGACACCAGCCAACTCCTTTTAGAGTGAATCTTGGATGCAAAAGAGGCAAGGGATTCCTTAACAGTGCGATAGTCCCCACATGCAGCCCGCTCTTGTGGCTCTGGTGCTTCTCACTTGCATCCGTAGATGGACCTTCTCTACACAAATTCTCTGCTGTTGAGTATCACTAAGGAAGATTCACAATTCATGTATAGATACACTATAAATGAATACTTTTCCCTCTGTTATGGATTGAATTGTAGCCCCCCCCCCCAAAATGTGTGTAAACTTGGGTAGGCTATGATACCAAAGTTGTGTGGTAGTCTGCCATTTTGTGATCTGATAATCCTGTGTGTTGTAAATTCTAACCTCTATGATGTTAACGAGGCAGGACTGTTGTTAGGTGCCGTCAAGTCGATTCCAACTCATAGCGACCCCATGTACAACAGAATGAAACACTGTCCAGTCCTGCACCATCCTCACAATTGTTATGCTTGAGCCCATTGTTGCAGTTGCTGTGTTAATCCATCTTGTTGAGGGTGCTCCTTTTTTTTGCTAACCCTCTACTTTACCAAGCATGATGTCGTTCTCCAGAGACTGATCCCGCCTGATAACATGCGCAAAGTATGTGAGACGAAGTCTTGCCATCCTTGCTTTTAAGAAGCATTCTGGCTGTACTTCTTCCAAGACGGATTTGCTTGTCCTTCTGGCAGTCCATGGTATATTCAATATTTTTCACCAACACCGTTATTCAGAGGCATCAGTTCATCTTTGGTCTTGTTTATTCATTGCCCAGCTTTTGCATGCATATGAGGCAATTGAAAACACCATGGCTTGGATCAGGTGCACCTTAGTCCTTAAAGTGACATCTTGCTTTTTAATGCTTTAAAGAGGCGTTTTGCAGCAGATTTGCCCAATGCAATGCGTCCTTTGATTTCTCGACTGCTGCTTCCATGGGTGTTGATTATGGATCCAAGTAAAATGAAATATTTGATGACTTCAGTCTTTTCTCTGTGTACCATGATGTTGCTCATTGGTCCACTTGTGAGGATTTTTGTTTTCCTTTATGTTAAGGTGTAATCCATACTGAAGGCTGTGGTCTTTGATCTTCATCAATAAGTGCTTCAAATCTTCTTCACTTACAGCAAGCAAGGTTGTGTCATCTGCATATTGCAGATTGTTAATGAGTCTTCCTCCAATCCTGATGCCCTATTCTTCTTCATATAGTCCAGCTTCTCAGATAATTTGCTCAGCATACAGATTGAATAAGTATGGTGAAAGGATACCACCCTGACACATACCTTGTTTGACTTTAAACCACAAAATGCTCCCTTGTTCTGTCTGAACAACTGCCTCTTGGTCTAAGTACAGGTTCCTCATGAGCACAATTAAGTGTTCTGGGATTCCCATTCTTCCCAATGTTATCTATAATTTGTTATGATCCACACAGCTGAATGCCTTTGCATAGTCAATAAAACACAGGTAAACATCTTTCAGGTATTCTCTGCTTTCAGTCAAGTTCCATCTGACATCAGCAATGATATCCCTTGTTCCAAGTCCTCCTCTGAATCCGGCTTGAATTTCTGGCAGTTCCCTTTCGATGCACTGCTGCAACTGCTTTTGAATGATGTTCATCTAAATTCTGGCACTATATCAGACACTATAGCAGACAATATTCCACTGCTGTTCGTGTGGTTTTCACTGGCTAATTTTTTCAGAAGTAGACTGCCAAGTCCTTCTCTTAGTCTGTCTTAGTCTGGAAGCTCAGCTGAAACCTGTCCACCATGGGTGACCCTGCTGGTATTTGAAATACGGGTGGCATAGATTCCAGCATCAGAGCAACTCGAAAGCCACCACAGTACGACAAACTAGCAGATGTGTGGGGAGTCAGGATTAGAGACAGTTATGTTAATGAGGCAAGACACAACCTGGTTGTATCTTAAGTCAATCTCTTTTGATATATAAAAGAGACAACCAAGCAGAGAGGAGAGGGACCTCCTACCACCAAGAAAGATGTGCCAGGAGCGGAGCATATCCTTTAGACCTGGGGTCCCTGCACTGAGAAGCTCCTAGACCAGGGGAAGATTGATGAAAAAGACCTTCCCTTAGAACCGACAGAGTGAGTAAGCCTTTCCCTGGAGTTGGTGCTCTGAATTTGGACTTCTAGCCTGCTAGACTGTGAGAGAATAAATCTATTTGTTAAAGCCATCCACTTGTTGTATTTCTATTATAGCAGCAGTATATAACTAAGATACCCTCTAACTTGGTCCTTAATGCTAGTTTAAGGACTTGGTGATACTCCTATACATAACCAAGAGAACAAATATTCTTACATTGCCCCCATCTACCTTACTATTTTGAAATTGCTTATATATGAAGAACATACAATTATAATTTTATCTAGATTTCACTTAAAGTAGTGGTTGTATTGACACCATGTGATCAAGAAGTAGTTGTTGAAAAGCTTTGACTATGCAATGTGTGTTTAAATACAAGTAATTGTACAAGCCCAGGAGATAAGTCTGTTTGCAGGAGGCTGATCAAATTGAGGACAGATACTGGCCTGAAAAACAATGGCAAGTTCTGCTTCTATTTTCAAGAAAGGGAGGTTGGCAATACTTTTGCATTTTTTATTTATTTATGCTTTTGTCAGTAAAACATAAATATTTGTTGACTTTATGGTAATGCTTGTATGTGTGTTTCTAGGGGAAGCAGGCATGAGGTTGAGAATTCTGTGAGGTAAGATGTACAGTCAAAAGAAATACACTGGTTCACTTTGGTGGATAGTTTTAAAAGAGACTGGACTTGAAAAGCCAAAGCCGTCTTAGATAAGACTGATAACGTATTTTATGTGATGTTACTTTAGGCAGAATGATTCAGACGTTAGCAGTAGTACCTCTGGAGATTAGTGTGTCCCATTTCTTGTCTGTTTGGGGATCCTGGAAAAGACCAAACTTTCAGGGTAGAGTTCCTCGAAAAGCAGAGTTGTGGAGAGAAAAACATCCAAGGAAAAGAGAACAAAGCTAGTAATTATGAGGACCTAAAAAATTTACATGTGTTTAACCACAAGCTTTGGATAGCACCTTTTGGTATGATGAAGGGTAGCTTGTCCTATCTAAAGTTTATACCTCTATCTCTACCCGCCTCTATACTTAATGGCGTCTCAGAGATTTGCTTTTATTGATCCCATCTGCTTTCTTAATCTGTAGCTATTTTTCTCGACTGGCTTCTTTCCCACCCACGTTTAAATACTCTCAAAGCTCTCTCTTCCTATAAAACAAAACGAAACAAAACCAACAAGCAAACAAACAAGACAATCTCAACTTATACTTAAGCCTTCCTCCCTTTGCAGTATCATCTACAATCTCACCTTCATAATCAAACATATTAGAAATAAACTCCACGTAATGTCCATCAAAGGAGCCCTAGTGGCACAGTGGTTAACAGCTCAGCTGAGAATGAAAGGTCTGCAGTTTGAACTCAGCAGCCACATCCTGCAGGAGAAAAATGTAGCAGTCTGCTTCCTTGAAGGTTACAGCCTTGGAAACCCTGTGGGGGCAGTTCTCCTCTATCCTATAGGGTGACGATAAGCTGGAATCGATTTAACAGCAATGGATTTGGTGTTTGGAATATCCTTCAGAATCAAGATTTGAAAATTATTTTTCATTTTGTTTGACGGTTTAAAGCAAATTCCAGATTGTACCTATAGCACCCTAAACTATTTCCATTTTATTAAGTCTAATGGAGTGGAAATTAAATGAGTAGAATTGCAGCTGGTACATATAAAATTGAGCATATATCTGGATTTATTCTAGAGATATACCATGACAGTGAACATCATGAAGTCTGTGAGTCCTGTGGAAAAATAATAAAAACTCTGTTACCTGGAAAGATTGGATGATAAGCAACATTTCCCCCACCTTACCTCAATAGATTTTTAGATATGCAATGAAGGGCAACTTGATGACGCTTTCATTTTCTGCACATATTCTGGGTTGACTGTGCATATTCTGGGTTATTGATGGGAGTAAGTTTTTTATATATGATGTATCATGGTGGCAGTATTAAATTTTTACTATGGACATGAATCCTGACATGATTCTCACCTGACCAGAGGGGATCCCACCTGTGCATGCATACATGGTAGGGTACGTACCAGAGAATGCACATTAGCCTATTTTAATGATGTTTGGCCTCCCAGCTGGTCAAGGGAAAGGCAATATTTTTTTGATATAAATTTAGGGGAGCTACAACTGAAATCTTATATTAGAATATTTCCGGGAAATGTCATGCTTAACATGAGATGAATGACAGCTTGGAAAAGCAAAGCAAAACAAAACTTTAATTTTGTATGATGCAAGAGGGTTTGAGAATGAAACTAAAAATAATACTCTGGGGTACTCAAACCAGACACACCTGTGTCTTGTCAGTGGAAGAAAGAACACGCTATAATGTGTAACAAATATGTGGGGAAATTTCAGTTATTAAAACACTTGAACTGTTTAAAAGCCTATACATTTGAAGTATTTTTCAGTAATGGCTGTGTTTTATTTTTATATACTTTGTGCTTGTTGATGGAATTTCAGTAATTCTTGATTACACTTACTGGATTCCATTGGCGGCATTTGGGTATTATAAGAAAAATAAAAAAGAATATAGTTTCATTTGCACATTGTAGGAAAAGCCAAACCACTGCAAACTGACATATGGAGGAGCTATTAGTCTGACGTTAGGCATGTCTCAGTTCGTGAATGGGCCAAATAAAACTTAGGGCTTTTTACCACCTTCTATTTGGCTTTCCTAGAGCCAGTCATGACTGAGTAAATGATACACTTTTTCAATTTTTTTTTGTATTCTTTATTTTTCTATAATTTAGGATAGCCTGTATTGAAAATCTTACTATTTTATTTTGTTAGTCTTTGATTTTCTCACTTTTTTTTTTGGTTATTTTTTAGAACTTATTTAGTGCTTGAATGTGTTGTTTCTAAACTTATTACAGTAAGTCTCTTGGAGCTAATGCTGTGTTTTACCCCTAGAACAAAGTGCAGTATCTGTTTTAATTGATAAATGGTTTTAAAGCTATCATAATTAGTTTATATTCATAGTGCATTATTTAAATTCCATTTATTGATTATATTGTCATACATTCATTAATTGAATTATGTTTAATTTATACATTATGTCATTTTGATTATTTTAGCCCTGGTGGTGCAGTGGTTAAGAGCTTGGCTGCTAACCAAAAGGTTGGTAGTTGGAATCCACCAGCCACTCCTTGGAAACGCTATGGGGTAGTTTTGCTCTGTCCTACAGGGTCGTTATGAGTCCAAATTGACTTGACAGCAACAGGTTATATTTTTATAATTTTTGAAGGAGCCCTGGTGGAGCAACTGTTAAGCACTCAGCTGCTGACAGTAAAGTAGGTGGTTCAAACCCACCCAGCAACTACGTGAGAGAAAAGCCCTGGGGATCTGCTGTCATGAAGATTACAGCCTAAGAAACCCTATGGGGGCAGTTCTACCCTGTCAAATGGGGTTGATATGAGTTGGAATTGACACAATGGCATACAACAACCACAACATGCTTACATTATTTAGATTATAAATATTTAAAAAATATTATCAGTTTGTAGATTGATCCTTCTCATATACTGATTCTCTGTGACTATCAAAATTTAAGTCATTATGTAATAAGTATGAGAGGGAAAAACTCACAATACAATTATTCTTCAGATTTCCCAGCCCCTTAAATATGATGAAATACAAATAATATTGATTGGCTTGCACCAATAAAGAGTAACTTTACATGTGAGACTAATGTTACTGAGGAAATGCTACATAGCACTGAGGTGAAGGAGAAGCACACGTTGGGTCGTCTTTCTGGGTGTCAGAGTTTGGAACTAAGGTTACTGACATCAAAGATAGTAAGGCATGCTGGATGGGACACTGCAAACACAGAAAAGTGTGGTCAATGTAGTGACTCACAGTTATCTGGGAATAAGAGAATACGGAAAAGTAGTTCATATATTCCCTTTCAATAAATGGATTTTCTGCATGTCAGTGATTACTGAATCTTTAATGATATTTTAAGTGGAGGTTTTAAAGTTGCTTAGCAACCATTGAAACCACAACAAAAAATTGGAAATATATTGTGAGATGTTTCACAGATCTCACAACACGGATGAATCTGGAGGGCATTATGCTGAGTGAAATAAGTCAATCACAAAAGTACGAATACTGCATGAAACTACAATTATAAAACCTCATGAAAAGGTTAAACACAGAAAGAAACAATCTTTGATGGTTATTAGGGAGGGGAGGAGTGGGGAGGCAGAAACACTAATTAGACAATAGATAAGTGGTAACTTTGGTGAAGGGTAAGGCAGTACACAATACTGGGGAAGCCAGAACGACTTGTACAAGGCAAGATCATGGAAGCTCCACAGACACATCCAAACTCCCTGAGTGACCGAATTACTGGGCTGAGGGCTGGGGACCATGGTCTCGAGGGACATCTAGCTCAGTTGGCATAACATAATTTATAAGGAAAATATTCTATATCCTACTTTGGTGAGTAGTGTCTGGAATCTTAAAAGCTTGTGAGAGGCCATCTAAGATACTCCACTGGTCCCATTCTGTCTGGAGCAAGGGAGAATGAAGAAAACCAAAGACACAAGGGAAAGATTAGTCCAAAGTACTAAGGAACCAAAACTACCACAGCCTTCACTAGACTGAGTCCAGCACAACTAGACGGTGCCTGGCTCATCACTGAGTGCTCTGACAGAGATCACAATAGAGGGTCCTGGACAGCTAGAGAAAAATGTAGAATAAAATTCAAATTCACAAACAAAGACCAGACTTACTGGTCTGAAAGAGACGGGAGAAATCCCAAGAATATGGCCACTGGACATCCTTTTAATTCAGAACTGAAGTCATTCCTGAAGCTCACCCTTCAGCCAAAGATTAGACAGGCCTATAAACAAACAATAATACACTTAGCTTAATCGTGTATATGAGACTAAATGGGCACACCTGCCCAGAAGCAAGGACAAGAAGGCAGGAGGGAACAAGAAAGCCAGACGAATGGAAATGGGGAACCCAAGGTCGAGAAGGGGAGAGTGATAACATGACACAGGGTTGGCAAGCAATGTCACAAGACAATTCATGTATTAACTGTTTAATAAGAAACTAATTTGCTCTGTAAACCTACACCTAAAACACAATAAAAAAAATTGCAAACATATATGGTGGGAAAGGTCAGAGGGAAAATTTGACTGTTCGAAAAGAAGATGGTATTAGTACCTGCACAAAAAGAGAACATTTATCTGGACATTTAGATCTCCAGAGGGATATTGTTACATACTTGTAAATATTCATTAAGTTTCACTGAAAGGTTTCTATTATATGGACAGTTTTTCACACACACACACATAAAAAAAAAAAACTACTTTTGCATATTTTTGACACCAGTTGAAATATATTTTTGACATCAGTATAGAGTATTTGGTTTTGTTTGCTGAAATATTTCCTATAATAATAGTAAAATAATCATGCCTTACAAATGCTTACCAACTACTCACCTGTAAGTTGGTCATACTGTGGTGGCTTGTGGGTTGCTGTGATGTTGGAAACTATGCCACCAGTATTTCAAATACCAGCAGGGTTACCTATGGTGGACAGGTTTCAAGGGAGTTTCCAGACTAAGACAGATGGCAGTCTACTTCTGAAAAAAATTGGCCAGTGAAAACCTTATGGATAGCAGTGGAACATTGTCTGAGACAGTGCTAGAAGATGAGCTGCTCAAGTTGGAATGCACTCAAAATATGACTGGGGAAGAACTGCTTCCTCAAAGTAGAGTTGAACTTAATGACACGGATGGAGTAAAGCATTTGCGACCTTCATTTGCTGATGTGACACAACTCAAAATCAGAAGAAACAGCTGCAAACATCCATTAATAATCAAAACATGGAATGTTCAAAGTATGAATCAAGGAAAATTGAAGTTATCAAAAACGAAATAGAATGCATAAAGAGCTATACCCTAGCATTAATGAGCTGAAATAGACTGGTATTGGCCATTTTGAATCAGACAACCATATGCTCTATGACATCGGGAATGACAAACTGAAGACGAATGATGTCACATTCATAGTCAAAAAGAACATTTCAACAACTATCCTGAAATACAAAGTTGTCAGTGATAGGATAATATCCATAGCCTACAAGGAAGACCAGTTAATACAAATATTATTCAAATTTATACATCGATCACTAATGCCACAGATGAAGAAATTGAAGATTTTTACCAACTTCTGCAGTTTAAAATTGTTCAAACGTGCAGTCAAGAGGCATTGATAATTACTGGTGATCGGAATGCAAAAGTTGGAAATGAAGAATAAGGATCGGCAGTTGGAAAATATGGCCTTGGTGATAGAAATAATGCAGGAGATAGCATGATAGAATTTTGCAAGACTGATGACTTATTCATTGGAAATACCTTTTTCAATAAAATAAATGATGATTATACATGTGGACCTCACCAGATGGAATACACAGGAGTCACATTGACTACATCTGTAGAAAGAGACAATGGAGAACTCAATGTCATCAGTCAAAACAAGGTCAGGGGCCGACTGCAGAACAGACCATCAGTTGCTCATATGCAAGTTCAAGTTGAATCTGAAGAAAATGAAAACAAGTCCATGAGAGTCAAAGTACAACCTTGAATATATCCCGCTTGGATTTAGAAACCATCTCAAAAATAGATTTGACACACTGAACACTATTGACTTTAAGACCAGACAAGTTGTGGGATGACATCAAAGACATAATAGTTGAAGAAAACAAAAGGTCATTAAAAAAACAGGAAAGAAAGAAAAGACCAAAATGGATGTCAGAAGAGATTCTAAAACTTGCTCTTGAATGTAGAATGGCTAAAGCGAATGGAAGAAGTGATGAAGTTAAAGAGCTGAACAGAAGATGTCAAATGGTGGCTCAAGAAGACAAGGTAAAGTTTTATAATGAAACGTGAAAAGACCTGGAGTTTGACAACCAAAAGGGAAGAACATGCTCGGCATTCCTCAAGCTGAAAGAACTGAAAAAAAAATCAAGGCTTAAGGTGCAGCATGGAAGGATTGTATGGGCAAAATATTCAATGACAGAGGAAATATCAAAAGAAGATGGAAGGAATATACAGAGTCATCATACTAAAAAGAATTGGTTGACATTCTGCACTGAAGGTATTGTGATAAACAAAGCTCCAGGAATGACAGAATATGAACTGAGATGTTTCAACAAACAAATGCAAAGCTGGAAGCACTCCCTCGTCTATGCCAAGAAATTTGGAAGACAGCTACCTGGCCAACCAACTGGAAGAGACCAATATATGTGCCTATTCCAAAGAAAGGTAATCCAATGAAATGTGGAAATTATTGAATAATATCATTAATATCACATGGAAGTAATATTATGTTGAAGATAATTCAAAAACTGTTGCAGCAGTACATTGACAGGGAACTGCCAGAAATTCAAGCCAGATTCAGAGGAGGACTTGGAACAAAGGATATCATTGCTGATATCAGATGGATTATGGATGAAAACAGAGAATATCAGGAAAATGTTTACCCATAATTTATTGACTTTGCAAAGGCATTTGACTATGTGGATCATCACAAATTACGGTTAACATTGTGAAGAATGGGAATTCCAGAACACTTGATTGTGCTCATGTGGAACCTGACATAGACCAAAAGGCAGTTGTTTGAACAGAACAAAAGGATACTACATGGTTTAAAATCAGGAAAGGTGTGCTCCAGAGTTGTATCCTTTCTCCACACTTATTCAATCTTTATGCTGAACAAAGAGTCCTGGAAGCTGCACTATATAAAGAAGAACATGGCAATAGGGTTAGTGGAAGACCCATTAACAACCTGCATTATGCAGATGGCACAGCCTTGCTTGCTGAAAGTGAAGAGGGCTTCCAGCACTTACTGATAAACATTAAAGACTATAGCTTTAAGTATGATTACACCTCAACATAAAGAAAACAAAAATCCTCACAACTGGACCAATAAGCAACATCAAGGTAAATGGAGAAAAGATTGAAATTGTCAAGGATTTCATTTTATTTGGATCTATAATCAATGCCCATGGAAGCAGCAGTCAAGAAATTAAACGACATACTGCACTGGGCAAATCTGCTGCAAAAAACCTCTTTAAAGTGTTAAAAAGCAAAAATGTCACCTGACCCAAGCCATGGTGTTTTCAATCGCCTCCTATGCATATGAAAGCTGGACCATGAATAAGGAAGACACTTTAGGAGTATGCTGGGCTTTTCTTAGACTTCAGAAATGTAGCTTCCTATTTCTGCATCATTTCCTTGAGGTAGTACTTCTTGGTTGACATAATAATGTAAATGAACTGTTTTAAATTTTATTGGAAAGTTACTTTGAATATAACTGTGGTTGGTATTCTTTAGCAGGGGCATCATGCATTTCAATTTATTAGGTATAGTCTAGAAGGAATAAGAGATTATTATAAATCAAATAATGGGCAAAAGGGATTTGAATCAACGAATAACAAGTTATCTGACCAATAGCTTTCCTAATCTTCAAAGTTGGGTTTATCCTTATTTACCTCTTAGTGGGAGAATGCTTTTATCAAGGAGACTATGTGTTTTTTTTTTAATTATATCTTAATAAATTTTTTTTCTTTTT
>NW_004444035.1:8124081-8230662 GCF_000243295.1 Trichechus manatus latirostris | reverse complement strand
CAGGCTGAACGGTGAACCTCGGAGATAACTTCACCACTGAGCTAAAAGGGTGTCTGGGGGCCATACTCTCAGGGTTTCTCCAGCAAGGAGACTATGTTTTTTTTTGATTTCTGTGAATATTTATGCAAGGGCTAAACTTAAAAAAAAAAAAAAAAACACGTAAAATTCAAGATGCTCTGGGGACAAATGATTGTTTAAAGACACTATACAGGAAAATCATTATAACTGTGGGATTATATCATTGCTAGTACTACATATTATTCCTGAATATAAAATTAGTGTCACACTTCTACAGAGTTTGTATATTGTACTAACTCAATTCCATAGCCTAAGCCCTGAAGTCATTGAACTCTCATAAGAAGGAAAATGATGATCTAGGTCTAAAACAATTTGTATGTAATATATAATTTTATGCACTTTTAATAAATAACATTTCTGTCAAATGTTTATAGGAAGATATAGAACCATGTCTTTATATTCTTTATGAGTATCAAAATGTAGCAAGATATCAGAATTAGACTTCAAAATGGTAGGTTAATTGTAATAAATGGATAATCCATAGGATTTTTATTTTAAAAAACATTAAGTTATCTGAGTGTTTTATGGACAGGTGGCTTGAGAGCACTTTTTGCTCAATAATGTAGGGGTGTTTTATGCAATCAAAACCTCAATTAAAAGTATAGTAAAAAATACCCTTTGCCGTCGAGTGGAGTCCGACTCAAATCAACCCTATAGGACAGAGTAGAACTGCCCCATAGGATTTCCAAGGAGCAGCTGGTGGATTTGAACTGCTGACCTTTTGGTTAGCAGCTGAGCTCTTAACCACTACACCACCAGGGCTCCAGAAAGTATAGTATACAGCTTAAAAACCTAGAGCAGCATTACCTAACATCACATATGTATGCTTCAGTATTATACTCTCTGTAACAACAATTTATGTGGTTAAAGAAACTGGGAGAGTCATTACAAACTGTATCTCTGCATTAAAGCTTTTCAATAAGTATTAAAGGCTTTAATAAGTAAAGACACTTGTTTGATTTTAATCATTCAGTGTTTCTCATATTTTGTTGTTATTGATATTGTTGTTTATTTTGTTTTGCATTTTTGTCTCTTTTTTCCCTCACAACTTGTTGATATTCTGTGGAACTAATTTTTAATGGAATATACATTTGGAAACACTGATTCAATGCACTAAGAGATTATATCCCTGTTGGATTAGAGGTGAATATTGCCTTATTCTGTGTGGGTTAATTGAAAAAAAGTACATTTGCAGAACTTCCTCATTAATAAGGAATTAAAGATGTATTATTATATTTAGAAGAAATGGAAAATGAAAGAGTGTATTCTGAAGGAATATTTTAATCAGGGCAATCTTTTTTTATATGTCTTGATGCTTTATGATAGAATTTACTTACACTGTTTTCCCAGGGAAATTTTTTTTCTACATAAAATAAATAATATTTTTTAAGTGCCAAAATAGATCTATTCAATACAAGAGACAAAGGTATCACATTTCATTATAATTTGTACTAAATATTTTATGTTTATTTTTTAAAAAATCAATGTAATGTACATTTTTAAATTTCACAATATATTACACATATATATTTTTAATACTCCCAATATAAACATGTCTTTAAAAGGATATAATACACTATATAGAAGTTTTATTTGAATATAAATATTTTATTATAACAATAATTTGAGTAAAGTGATTTTTTTTTAAATTAAATTTCACAGTATTATATTTTTAAAAGTATGCTTCTACAACTCAAAATGACATAGGGACCTTAGCTAAACTGTTATAAACTGCGTTGTCCCAGAAAGCGAAGTCAAAATTCATTTTATTTCTTTGTTACCCATGATCTATGGCAATTATTAAGGTTTTTGTTTGTTTAGATACAAAATTTTCAATGTCTTACAAAATATAAAATGCACTCTGTGAGAAAAATAATCAGCATTGCTTTAAAAAACATGCAAGATTTTGAACCAAGAGTTCATTAAAATAATAGTAAGCAAGAAAACAAATGACGGTATGATTTTAGTACACTCAGAGTAAGCAGTGATTTTGTTTTCTTTTTCTGCAAACTAGGCTTATAATCATAAAAACACAAAAATCACTTTCATTGATCTTTGGGAAGAGTTAACATACTGCTCAGAAATTTCCCAAAGGAAGCTAAGGGTGTGTGTGTCTGTGTGTGTGTGTGTGATTATAGAAATTTTGGATAGGCATAATTATACTCTACAGGGTTGTCTATCCGTTTTGATAATGATAAAATCATTTCTTATGAATGGACTTATATTTGAGTTATTTTGAGTGACCCAATTTTCAGATTAAAATAGAGTATGTCCTTCTTTATTTGTGTAAAATGAAAATAAGTTGCCACAAATTGAATTTTCTGTATTTTAGTGATTACTAACGGAATTTCTCTTAAAATTTACTCCAATGATTATTTTATGGAAAGAAATACTGATCTTTTATTATAGAAATCTGTCTAATTTTGTTGCAGTTAGCATTTGCAGGTAGGAAATCTGGGTATCTTAAGACCATTTTGATAAATTTCCTGGGAAAAAAGAACAGGCCCAATCATACCTCAATCCATTTAATAAATGTAATTTGGGGGAAAATGCAGATAATTAAATAAATACTTTTAGATGCCAGATTATTATTAGCTTAAAAACATTCTCAGAACATTCAACAAGATTCAGAGAAATGCCAACTTATTCAAACAGTGAAAAATTAATACTTTAACCATGCACTTTCCCTTCCATTTGTTGATTTTTGAGATGATTCTTCTTTTCTGGGTTTGTGAAAAAAGGCAGAACTAACCCAGAGACCATGGACTGAGAAACCAGTCCTGCATAAATTACATCATTGAAGGATGTCTTCTGCTTATTATTTTCTAAAAAAGAAAAATATATATATATGCCCGTTGCTGTTGAGTCAATTCCAACTCAAAGCAACCCTATAGAACAGAGTAGAACTGCCCCTCGGGTTTACAAGGAGCAGCTGGTGGATTTGAACTCCCAACTTTTGGTTAGCCAGCCCAGCTCTTAACCACTGCACCACCAAGGCTCTCTCTTTCTCTCTCTATATATATATACATATATATATATATATATTTTCCTTTCAGTTGAAAGCCATTGTTTGGAATGGCTTTCAACTGAAAGAAAATTATGCATTTTATTGAGAGTAATTGCCTTTAGGCTTCGGCTCTTATTGGCATTATTGATTCCCATTTAATTTTACGAACTGTAGTAGTGTTGCTATAGTTCATTCACATTTTTGAATACTGATTGTGTTTTATAAAAAATGATCACTGTTCAGTGATAAGCAGAGACATTTGAACTTTTCTTTGACTATCCATTTGCACAGCATTGCAGAACTTAGAGGTATTGTAGGACAAAAGCTAAAATCATCTCCCAAGAATTCAGATAGTCTTTGCCATTACACATAATATACCAAATATTTTTCTCCACCATAGCAGAACAATTTACCATAATGTTGCAGATAAAATGCCTACCTGACATTTTCAATGTGGCATCTCAAATGTGAAAATATGTGGATATACTACATAAAAAGAACTATACTTTTTTTTTAAGTAGCCACCATGTTCAAATATTGCTTTAGCTTTTCTTGCATGTAGTCTTTTAAAGTCAACAGTATCTGCATTTATTACATTTTAATCCAACGAGATCAATTTTATTTCAACTCCAAGGAGAATGGAATCCAGAAGACGATATTGTATAAAGATTTGCTAAATGTAGATTAAAATTTTTATGATAAATTGATCCAAAGAAAAACAAGGAAAGAGAAAAAGATAAAGTTGAGGTAGGATAAATTTAACTGGTTTTATTTTCACTTCCCAATCATCATTATATGTTCTTTAGACCTTTGTAAACATGATATGAATATAGTCAGGTGACTGGTAGACCACTATCAACAAACCAGCTTTTTAACCTACTTAAAGCAAATTATCAGGTAACACTTCATCTCTACTTCTTAGAAGGAACACATTTTGCTGTTATTTCAGCAGCCTACAAGAAATTTATATTTATTTGATGGCAGCTATTCAGGGGGTGGTGAAAACCTGGTGGATCAGGTTTCTTTAAAGCAGGGAGGAGAAGTTAACAGGTCAGTTTAGTACTTCAGAGCCTGAGAATCTATTTTAAGCGTCATCATAGACAAGAGGTGCAGAACCAAATGGCTGCTTCATCTTTGAAAACCAGAGAGTTGATACCTCTCAGTTTCTAATTAGGTACTGGTCGTCTGTTTTGACGGTTTCTCTGTTTTGACGGTTTCTCTGTTTTCGTTGTTCTAATTTATAAGGATTTATTACCATGATTTTTCCATGGTAACTATGCTAACATAACTATGCAACATAATAACAAGCTGCATCCAAGGAAATAACCCATCCTGTGGTTGTGCAGTGGTTAAGAGCTCGGATGCTAACCAAAAGGTCAACAGTTTGAATCCACCAGCTGCTCCTTGGAAACCCTATGGGGTAGTTCTACTCAGTCCTATAGTTATAGGGTTGCTATAAGTTGGAATCGACTCAATGGCAATAGGTTTGGGTTTTTTATGGTTTTGGTGAACTCTTTAGTAAATCATAAAATCAGAAGTTTCTGAGTTAGAGAATCATCTAGTCCAAACTTCTCGATATGATTTGTTGAATAATTTCAAAGTTGACTGTTGGAGCTTCCAGATGCTACACCATTTTTAGGTCAATCAATATACTTGGTCATGAAGGTTTATTAGACTGTACTCTGGGGATACCTAATAGTATGAAATATTAGGTCCAATTTTTTGGGTAATGGTACATAACCAAGATGTAGTTTTATAATTTAGTATGTTTGATGATAAATATTGTTAAAATGCCTTCAAACCAATTCAGAATACCAAGACTGCTAATTTATTTTTCAATCATTATAGAATTGTAGGGATGGAAAGAATATTGTGAAGCCATCAGGGGAATCTTGCAATCTTATATTAAGATTAGGCTTATAATCTTCCACAATGATGTAGGAATACCTGGCTCTCAGTAGATTTTCCCAGAGAGAGAAAGAACGGCTTTGGTTTGGGATATATTTTCTGATAATCAAGTAAAATCGACAGCAACTCATTCTAACAGACCCAACAAGAGGAAAAACAGCTCAAATATAAGTCATTTGACGTGACATGAATCACATTGAGGGTCTCAATCATTTTGTAAGAAAGAAAATCCAAAGCAAATACAGTCTCCTGAGTAGAATGTAATCACACCATTAACTAACACTCTTTTATTCAGGTCACCAAAGCTCCTATTTCTCATCATTAGAACACCAGCTTGAGACTTTTTTTTTTTGAGGGGGATTCTCCCTCTATAGTAAAAAAAAAAAAAAAAAATTAATTCTGGATAATGTGTCACACTCAGACTCCAACAAGCAGTCTGCCACATGCAACCAGGAGCTAAACTCAACAAAAATAATAAAAGTCAACAGGATGAGTCTGAGGGCAAAAGATGGATCTCACAATGGGGAGGGAGATGCCTGAAACTATGAGATCGATTCGTAACTTACAATTCAACTGTAGGTTATACAATGGTGGTGAATGTTTCTTCTTGCTTTTTATGTCTCCAATTATAGCATCCTTTTATATTATTAAAAGCCCTGGTGGTGCAGTGGTTAAGAGATCTGCTGCTAACCAAAAGGTCCACAGTTCGAATCTATCAGCCTCTCCTTGGAAACCCTGTGGGGCAGTTCTGCTCTGTCCTGTAGGTTCGCAATGAGTCAGAATCCACTCGACAGCAACGAGTTGTATATTTTTAGAAGCTAATCTAATTCTCCTAGTCACTGCTGTTGATGATTCTGTTTTCCATATTGATACTCAGGTATTCAGTGGTTGCGTTGTCATATACCCTACTGCAGGATCCCAGAAAAGGTACTAATGAGAACCTTGGTGACTTTAAATCGTGAGGCGATTTTTAAAGTGTTTATGGTAGTGAGGGAGATTCACTCAGGCACTCTCTCTCTTAATGCTTATTTTCTTCATAGAACTTTTCATGTGCTGATGTTATCTTGTTTGTTTATTTTTAAAACTATCTCTGGTCTGCGTTCCTCTGCCAACCCAGAAGTTTCACTGGAGTCCTGGCCTTGTCTATTTCTGTTTGTTAACCACTGTTTGTTTTCCAGCACTTGGATTACCACCCACCACATGGAAGTACTTGTAACTAGTTCTTAAGTGAGTGAGCAAGTAATTGCATTAAAATCTAAGAAAAAATTAAAAGAAAAATGTGTAATGTTGGTTGATATCTCTGAAACACAGCTTTCTTGTCTATAAAACTGGGATTACTTAAACTTAGTACAAAAGATAGCTGATATCATAATGAAGAAGCATAAAATTGTCTTAATTCAGTGCATAATACACAGTTTATGCTTAACCCATGTTAGTTCATTTATTTCTATTTTGAACAGTAGACTATCAAGTAAAATTGTCATCCAGAGCTCAGACAATTTGCATAGCCCGGATAATTCTACTGTGCGCTTTCAATTACATTCAGAATCAAGAAACCAATGTCACTGAGTCAATTCCAACTTGTACCGAGCCTATAGGACAGAGTTATAGGACAGAGTAGAACTGCCCCATTGGGTTTCCAAGGAGCAGCTGGTGGATTCTGTCTACCTTTTGGTTAGCAGTCGACCTCTTATCCACTGTGCCACCAAGGCTCCTCAATTACATAGTGGATCCTAAATTATCAAATGCTTGACAGCTTGCTATCTCTATTTGTTCTTTGTTCTTTCATTTAAATACATGCTGTATACGATATACTTCCACATTGGAGTAAAGATAAATCCTGTGTAGTACAGAATGAAACATCTTTAAAACTGTAAAGATATTAAGGTAACCTTGATTCATTTAAAAACATATTGATATTTAACCCCCTTATTTTACAGTTCAGGAAACTGAGGCCCGGTATTGAACTGGAAAACCTTCAGATCATCTTACTGCTGAAATACAGCAGCTGTACTTCAAATAATCAATTACTCCAGAACCTTGACATCTTGAACGATCTTGTCATTCTTTTCTGGAGGGCTTGAACTTAGTTCTAGAATCATTCTCAATACAACGTTCTGCTTTGGTAGCATTTTGTTATTGATCTGAGTTGGCATGCAAGGAGAAACCCACGTGCAATCACAGAATAAAAGTAAACCTCTCACTTACTGAATTAGGTTTATATGGGTTATTGAATGACCTCCAAAGTAACACAGGAATTCTAATCTGGTTTCTTGAATTCTAGTCTACATAGAATGCAATGCCCCTATTAGAAATTTAAATCCATTTTACCTATAAGAACTGTATTGCTTAAAGATGCATATTGGATCCTGGTATAAATTAATAATTTGTAGACTGTAAAAGATAATACATAAAGAAATTATATTTATTATTTTAATGTTTTACGTTGAAGTTTTCATTATTATTAATAAATTTATTTTTATTCTGTTAATGTCTTTCTTTGAAGTTTTAACTTACTAAATGTACTTTTTTTCTGGAATTTCAGCTTATGTTTAAAAGCTGACTTTATATTACCTGCTATACATTTAAAACAGTAGAATGCCATTCAGTCAAGTATATGTTCAAGATGGTCTGTGAAATATAATTGGCTTCATGTGAAACAAAGAATTATAATTTTCTAGAATTTTGGTCATGTCTTTCTTTGGTTTTATATTTTCTTAATGAGTTTTGACAGACAATAGGCAATTTTTTCATGGTATCCGAAAGCTCTCTGTTACGGTGAATGATTCAAAGTGCATGAATTAATTCAGAATCTTCTAGCAAGTTATAAAGAGCAGGAAAATACTGACCTCATCATGTTCTTGAAATCTAAATGGTCAGTGGTTTTACCAAGGCTTTCACCTATAAGTACTTCCCAAATTGTTACTCTCCCACATTATAACTGAACTCATCTACAGACACTGGTATGTAATATACATAAAAATGCATAATAAGAGAGATTGTATCTATTTTGAAAAAAAAATATCTGACAAGTTTTCAAATGCTTTGGATCTATTCTATTTATGTTTGTTTGTCATTTTCGGATAAATTGTGCATATTTTATAATCATGAATCCATGGGAATTCTCATGCTTAGCAATACTCTGAAAGCAATCCCATAACATTTTGTCTTCTCTAATTATTAACAGGTAATAAGTAAGAACATTTTAAATAAAATGATTCTTTAATAATTATCATTTTGTTACTGATTCATAAATAAATACTCAGGTAATTGAATCCTTTAGATTTAGCAGCAAGAAATAGTTCTATATTTTAAAGAAGCGATTCAATTTCTTTTCTCAAACAATGAGGCTGAAGTAGCCTATGCCATTTTGTTTTTCAACTTTGGCTTTCAGTAAATGTAAACAAACATTTAATATTCAACAGAGTAACTAGTTTTATTTTAGTTATTTAGTTTAGATAGCATTTTTCTTGCTTCTTTCTCCTTGTTCTTTTAAGGTTATGGTTTTCTGTTTAAATTATTTACTATATATTGCAAGCAGTCTGTTATCTTTCTGGAAACATGTAATAAATAAAAAAATAAATAATTATGATCTAGAAAATCTACTTACATCAACTGGAAACATATCTGCAAAAATAATTTGACCGAATATTTAATTTAAGCTCAGAAAATGTACTAGGCTTTATCTTTACACCAGGCCGAGCCATTCATTTTATCTTCACAATTTATGTCCACTCCTTGAAAAAATGAATAAATTAGCCTGGTTCGGTGATAACAATCAATATATTTTGTAAATTCCAATTAAATATTTCTTTTTTGACTGTATCAACAGTTTTTCTCCTCTTCATGTTAATGGTATTTCTCTGAATGATTAAATAGCGAGGGTCAAAGCATACATCGTAATTCTGAGTAATTCCTTTTTTGAGTTAGAATAGTTTTTTAACAGCTGAATAGATTTTAAAATTCCATTTTTTAAAATCACTAGTGACTACTATAATAGCAAGATATATCCATTACCATAAATTCTGCTTTCCTGGCAAGTAGTATTTCTTATTGAGAGGGAAAAAAATATTTTAAAAAAGTATCTTCTCTCTAAAATTTTTCATATCGTTCAACGGTGAATTGATGTTCCCAGAGGGAACATGGTAATTAAACAAGTTACAGTAGCATTTCATTTCAGACACATGCTACTATCTATAAGTTTCTTCAGTGATACGACAATGCTGTGAAAATACTAATATTACCTTGGGACTATAATGCACTTCCCAGCCTCCAATCTCCAGTACCATCATTTAAAAAGACAAAAGAGCTTCCCCAGCACCAGGCGTTACTATGGTTGGTGAATGCCTTGAGGATCTACAGGAAATAAGTACCCAAGTATCTAGTTCCTATTTTAGGACCTTCCAAAACTTTGTTGGAATTTTAATAACATCATAAAATATACATAATTTTCTGAACTAAAAACATCAATTTTCTATTTAGAATTAACATTTGAGAGCTTTCATGAGTAGTGTAGATTGTTCTTTTTTTAAATAATCTGAACCAGTGTATAAAGATATTTGGGTAACAATGGAAGAAAGGTAATAACATCTTTTCAAAAAATCTCAAATGGATACTATTGCTCTTTTGGAACCTCTGAGGAACAATGTCACTCTCAAAGCATGTCCAGTATTGGTCTGGGGATGTGATCTCTAACAGGTGGTGAAGTCCATGCTGTCTTCTTAACTACTCTCATTCTTGACATATTGAATGTAGCAAGAAGTGAATAAATAAAGCATCAAATAAGTAAATGCTATTCAGTATGTGTTTATATCCACTGTGGTACACGTGTGCGTATTAGTGTGTGTGACTTGATATATGTATGTGGGAATGTATGTTTGAGCAAACAGCGCTTCTTTTAGTGTTATCCTAAAACTCACATCACAGAGATTCCAGAATAAATAAACTATTAACTAATCATACTGTAAAATGTAGTAATCATTACTTTTAAATCAGTTTTAATTATTTATTTCATTGGAGGACCAATATGCTTAGTTTTTTCTTTAGAGAAACACCTATATAAATTATAAATATATAAACTAATTTTTAAAAGCAAACATATTAATAGAACTGATATTTAAAACAAATAATTGAAAAAGGTCTATACTCACTACTCATACCTTTCCTCTCTGAACTCTTTTTCTCAATAAAAGAGATGAAATTATAGCATATGAGTTTTGATGCTCTTCAACTTGCCTAGAACATTTAATCATGGTTACACAGTAGCACCAAAATTAAGACAAAATACAGGAGTTACAGGGGGGATCTTAAGTTATCTGAGCTGATAGCATGCGTCAAAAAGTCTCATTTTCTTAATTAAAAAAAAAAAAAAAAGCATCCAACTGCCAAAACTTTCCTGCATCTTCTCCCAAAAGAAATTATAACCCAATCCATTCCAAACTAAACAAAAGATGCAATAAACTTGTTTTTTAATAGATATGTTATCTACAGTTTATCGGACAGACAGTCCATTGAAATAGAAAAGGATTAATTTTACATAAAGCAAGATAGAGTGCAAAAGCACAGCTTTTATAATTTTGGTAATATTGCAATTTTACAAACATATTGCATAGTATGTGTAAGAAAATAGTTCCATTTTTCATATATCTATATATACAAGAAAACGTTTAGATGAAAATTATAAAACAAAATAAACGAGTAGTGGACCTGGTTTAAAGAATTGTATAAATAACGAGACAATCAAAACCCAAATCACTTATCTCCATTGTCAGTGAATGTCCTTGCACATCTTAAACCCTGTTTGGCTTTTATTTATAAATATTCAAACAAATGAGATATTAAGACTGCAAAAACAAAAAGAATCACAGTTCATTATACCTCATTTCCTTTAACGTTTTTCATTGACTTCCTCAAAGAGTGGAGCCACTTCAATTAACACTTGAAAAATAGCCCCGTTTTGAGAAATTTTTCAGATTCATTACATTCTCCCAAGAATGTTCAACAGTGATGAAAGTCTAAACTCAGCTGTGAAAAATCCATTCTGGGCACATTTGGGGATATAGTATTTATATACTGGCTTTATGAATACTGAGTTTTTTATGCAGGTATCAAAGGTAAGTGGGCCTTGTCAACTAAAATGAAAGGATTAACTAATGATCTACAGCTCAGAATTCTGTAAGGGGGATGTTTTCTACCTCATGTTATAATTATAAGCTCCCCTACTAATTTGAATACATTAGTAGGAGCAGCAATGTTGTAGGGTTAAATACAATAGAAATCCCAGTTTTGTGTCTTTGACATTTAAACAACTAATGAACTGCAGTATAAAACAGTATGAATAACCGTGTTCAATGAGATGATTTGTTTATGATTGTATTAAATGAATAAAAATATGATCTTATTTTAGGTTTTGATAGTATATTTTGCAATATTCATGACTAGAATATACATTATTACATAGAGCAAATAATTTCTCCATGTGTCTTTAAATATGGTCACATGAGCAATTCTAGTTAGACCAAACCACTGGAAGAATTAAGAGACAAGAGCTCGCTCATAGGAAACTGAAATTTGAGTTTGGCTTTGATGGCTGTAGAGAATTTGGCCATTAAAAGACCCCAAATATTCTAATAATTTAATATTATGATAATGCATAATATCCAAGTGCATTACTCACTCTCTAAACATCCAGCTACTACTACCTAATGCAGAAATACCATGTTTGCAATCACAAAATTCATTAGTTTTATTGCATTAAATGACATTTTTATAAAAATGAGGCATGGTCCCATTTAGTCATTCAGATGTTAAAATGTGTGTGAATTTTGCATTGGCATAATATAGTATAAAAATTCAGCATTTGACCTCTGTGATCAAATTACCTTTCCTTCAAAAGATCAATGATTTTTAGTTTGATAGAGATAAGAAATAATATAATGATCCATATAATGTGTGCTTTTGATAAGTATTTCAATGAAATTCCAAAACTGTCATTTTGAATAAAATCCAGCTATATTCTTTTCCTTTTTAATGTCAACAGTATTGCTGAAGCCTGCCAAACAAGCATGATGTTCCTAATGGGACCCTAAAGTGAAAACGGTAACAGCAAAGAAGAAAAGTACAGAAAAGGGAATAAGGAGTAGGATGTTGGGGAAGATTTGCATTTCAACATTTATAAGCAGAATATTAAGGTACAGAAGGAGATCAAAAATCCTAGTTCAGACTGGGCTACTGCAACCCGTGATTACAGAGACTAAAGTCAACCACTGAAATTTAAAGATGGTGGTGAGAACAGAACACTTCAATCTGATGTCCCCCTTTCTTAGAGAAGCCAATGGAAACCAAGGTAACTAAATATATTTCTTAAGATCACATGACTAGCTAGAGCCAGCACCAGAATTGCTACTCCTCACTCCATTTCCAGAGATTTGGGGAAATGTAGTTTAAGATTTCCATGTGTACCGTAAAATTTAAAGTGTAGTATTGCCTTAAATCCTTAGGTAAATAATTATACACTATATTATAAAGCTTATAGTCCATAATGAAATTAAAAAAAAAATAGGATTAAGAAGTGCAGGACAGACATTTTGGAACATTTTGGAGCTGTTTGGGAAAAGAACAAGAAAATTTGAAAGTTTTTTTTTTTGGGGGGCAAGTATTTTATTGAAATATTCTGATAGAGAACTATTTCTCTGTTTCTCTCCTTGTGATCCAAAAGTAAAGAGGTCCATAAAATGCAACAGAATTTTAGATCAAACAACAAAAACAAACATGGAACTCAAAATACTTATCAGTTTATCCACTCCTAGCTAAGAATTGAAATGCTAGAAATATTACAAGTCCCCTTCCTTCCTTCCACTCTTCCTGCCTGTCCACTTGCCTGCCTGCCTGCCTTCTTCCTGTCCTGCCTTCCCAGGCTAAACAGTATAAAGTTATTAAGACATGGATGATAAGATAGCTCTTTAGGATCCATGTTGTAAACCTAAAATGAGTTGTTTTTCTGAATGTGATTTAGGAAAGATGAAATTCGCATCATCCAAGTAAACCACATTATATGTTAGAACCTGTAAAAATATTAGGAAAACAGATAATCAGTCTGTCTGAGTAGTCTTCAATTAAGGAACCTCTGTAGTAAGAAGGAGCCAAACCATCTGTTACAAGGAAATTGAGGACTTTTAAGAACAATCTTCTACACCTTCAGTAGAAGCTCGTTCTCTGATGTTGTGTCTATACTTAGACAATGTAAAACAGCCAGTGAAGCAATTTAAATCAACTATTTAGTGCTGGATAGGAAAACCATCACTACTACTCTTTTTCCCACTTAACTGGGAGATATTTTTATATCATGTAGGTATAGTCTATATCTCTTAAGCTATTATTTTCTACATTTAAATTATATATATTATTATTAGTTTTATAGAAATATCTTTGAATTATGTCTGTAACTTTTCAGAATATATTTGAATTAAAAATTTGACAGCCCCTCACTGGAACTGTACCTTTGTTACGACTGACTTTTTCATCTTTTCTCTGAGTGGGGCAAATAATTTAAATTTTCAGTGGCGTTTTCCCCATCCTATAATAACCGTTCTTGGAGTTAGATCATGTTAGAGCTGGAAGGAGCCTCAAGGATACCATTTTATTCAACACTTTTGTTGTAAAGTTGAGTAAGGCAGTCCCCTGGTTACAAACGAGATGTGTTACTGACTGTGTCTTTAAATCTACTGTGTAGGTAAGTCGGGACAGGTGCACATGGTTCTTATTTAGCCTTACTTTAGTGCAAGACAAGAGCTGAATTAGAAATAAGAATTGTTACTAATCAAAAGAATTATTTCCATTTGACTAGGAAACTATCTAATTGTTTTAATTCAGGGATGTTTAGACCGTGAATGTTTCAAAGTAATACATAGTTTTTTCCTAAAAAGTCCACAGTATAGTGATTAGCACCCATAATTTCTTAAAACTTCTTGCATTACACTTTGTGAGAGTATTTTGCAAAGTCCAATGTGAGAATTCCTCTTATTAAAATATAACATGTTAACTTAGATAAACTGAATGCTTGTGTTAGTTACAACATGACTTCTTAACCAATTGTATGTTTTAATTATTACACCAATGTTGATTTAAAGTTTATGTGGTAATCCCAAAATACAAGTTAAGTTCTATTTTAAAAGTATAACAGAACTAGCTTTCTGACTCTCTTCCTGAGTACAGAAAGCATTTGGTGGAATGGACTTTTTAAAACTATTCAGTCAGATGAATATTCCAAACTAGATTATCTGGTCAAATGGTTCACCTGACTGCTTGCATTAGCTAGTTTTTCTCCTTTCACTAACCAAATTACTTCAACAGGGTCCACTCTCCCCCTTCACTCTGTGCTGTTGAGACCTGAACCCCAAAGTTTCTACAGCCAAGAACCCCCAAAGTGAAGCTTTTGCACACCTGTAATAGTGTGCATGAGAAAAAAGAGTGAACGGCTTGTGGAAGTCAAGGACTTACCTTGTATTAATCAAGTCATCTTCCCATAATAGGAGATAATTAGTACAGCTTTACATTCTTGGGTCCCATATGTCAAGAATTCTGGTTAAGGAGTGCTGTGATAAACCTACAGCATTGTGGAGTTATTCACTAGGAGCTAATTTACAAAAATGAGCAGTGAAGAATGGAAGGAACAAGGATTTCTAACGTTAGGCTACTTTAACAGCCCACTAAAAGTAATTAAATCTTAAAAGCTGAATAGAAATGTGACTACTTTCCTTAAAATATAAATCAAATGGTGTAAACACATTTTCAAAATGTTTCTTAACATTTGTCTTTTTTGTCACTGATTCATCATGTATTTTTAATGTAATTACTAAGATAATCTTAACCTTCAATAAAAATAAAGAGAGACTAGTTTTGAAGATGATATTCCAATGGGAAGTGAATCCATTCTCAGCATTAAGCATCGCATTAGTATTTATTTACTTAGAGAATGTTTGGATCTTAGCAGTTAAGTTCAACTATAAAGTGAATGGGGCAAACAAAAATTGTACTCTTTGAACCTAACTGTAAAGAACAGCATGTGATTTTTTTTTTTTAAATAAATGATGTATGGATTCCACACCATCACTATGTCCCTCGTAATCCTACCTTATATTGCAATAAACTAGATGTTTAGTTAAAAGCAAATACGTCACATGCAATAGCCAAGTAAATACTATATAAGGCCATTCCGATCGGACGAATGACAGTATAATGGCATTTTGTTACTTCTGTAAAGATTATATTGCTGAGTGCTTTCAAAATCACCTAATGTATAAAATTCTAGATTTAGTAGAGAAAGAGTAACAACATATTGAATTTGAAGAAACAAAACTCAGGGAAGGATTCTGTCTTTTTTCTTGTGTGTTTCATTTCATTAAAAACCATGTATTGAATTTGACTTTTAGTAAAGCAAGCATTACATAATGCTTCAAAATTTTAAAATTCAGGGATAAAAGTTTACATCCAAAAAGATGAATGGAAAATTGTGCTTTCAGACTGTAGAGTCAGTTTCATACAGGGTCTACCATTTCATCTTGCCGTTGGATACTGGGAATTTCATCTGTGTAATGTATATATGTGCAGTTCATATCCGGGCCCTGCAAAAATCTAAAACTATGTGCTTCACTTCATGTAGCAAAGGCACCTATGTTATTCTCCCTTTTGAGCAAAGTTATGATCCAGTTTTCCTGCTGAAGACGATGTTTTCCACTGCTGTGTCATTCACACGCTCTGTGTTGAGCAGTACAGTAAATCACCAGAGAAGGTGGTGGTGAATCCCGCTTACACAGGAAGAAGTTGCTCTGTGGACCATTTGAAGAAGCTCTGGCCTGATCACAAGAGAAACCGAGCAGAACTGTGAAGCAGACGGACAGGAACAAAAGGCTATTCTGGTGTGAGGAGAAATCAGTCATTTCAGCTCCACAAGCAGATGTTGCTACTGGACTGACAAGTGGAGCCTACTCCTGCTGGAGAAAGGTAAAGTTTGCCATTGGGGCAGACGCAGAGTTCGTATACCGTCTGTCGAGAATTTGAGGAACTAGATGAAGAAGTTGAGAAGGAGCCCGTCGGTAGATTTCCCAGCCGGATTGTATCTGCATTTAAAAATATCTAGGGGAAAAGAAATTGCATTTTAATTTATATTAGCATTCTACATCCCTCAGAGCTTTACAGCATGGTCTCATAAGGAAGACTAAACAACAAAGAATTCTATTGGCTTAGCGGCCATGCTTTGTTCAACAAACAAATTACATTCCTACCGTATAGCCCAAATGCTCTGCAGCTACTTCGCCCTTGAGACATCCTGCATTCTGACAGAAAGTCCTACATCTGAAAGGCAATATTGCGTTATCTGCTTAAAGGGCCAACCCAGTTATTCAAACACCACAGGAAACTGATTTGGTCAGTCTTTCAATTTAGCTTCTTAATCATGTTTAACCTAAACAATACACAAAGAAATGAGGATGTTCATGGAGATGACATTACTGAAGCAGTAGGCAATTAATAACAGTAAAAATAAAAACTATTCCCTGATCTATTGTTTCAATAGGAAGCAGCTGTTTAGTGAAAGAATTCTCGCCTTCCATGGGTGAGACCTGGGTTTGGTTCCTGGCCAGTACACCTCATGTGCAGTTACCACCATCTGTCATGGAGGCTTTCATGTTGCTGTGACACTGAACAGGTTTCAACAGAACTTCCAGAGTAAGAGAGCTAAGAAGAAAGGCCTGGGCTTCTATCTGTGAACATCGGCCAATGAAAACTGTGTGGCTCACAGTGATCATGTCCCGTTGTGCATGCTGTCGCCCTGAGTTGGGGCTGACTCCACAACAGCTAACAAGAAACAACAACACTGTTTCAATATGCACGAAAGCATGACGACTTACAGTCTAATATGTATATATGTGTGTGTATATATATATGAATATATACATATGTTTGTGGGTATATGTGTGTATATATGTGTGTGTATGTACGTGTGTGTCTATATGTGTGTGTGTCTATATATGTGTGTGTGTGTGTTTATATATAGACACACTTATATATAAATAAATTTGTTGCCATGTCCAGTCGATTCTGACTCCTAGCGACCCTATAGGACACAGTAGAACTGCCCCATAGCGTTTCCAGGGAGCAGCTGGTGGATGCAAACTGCCCACCTTTTGGTTAGCAGCCGAACTCTTAACTACTGCGCCACCAGGGCTCCCTAATATGTACACCAAGTAAATAATCTGCATAGGAAACAACAGATGGTTATTGGATATAATCAGATTTGAAGTCTCCATGAAAGATAGGACTTGTACTTAAGACCCACTTTGCTACATCTTCTAACTTGTGAAATTACTTCACTTTTTCCAAATTATGGTTCTGAACCATGGCAGGTACAGTGACCATATGATTTTGAAAACACATGGGGTAAAGTTCTAAAAAAAGAAAAAAAGATTGCAAATTTATGTGAGCAAAGCAGACAGCTCTCTTCAGTTATTTCTTGATTGTTTTGTTGTGTAACCACTTCCTGCTTAAAGGTGTTCCTAAATTCACAGCACCATTTTTACATCTTCGCCCTCCTCTGAGTCCTAGTCATCTCTTATTGGGGCTCCTGCAATCACCCCCCATCTGGCCTCCCACTGCCGTGTGTCTTCTTACAGTCTAGCTTGCATATTGCTAGGGTGGACTTCAAAAACATGCACGTCAAATCATGTCACCCCACTTCTCAGCACTCTCTAATATCCCCCCAGCACACTTAGAATCAATCCTGGTTCCTTCCACACCCTACGGTCCTACATGATCTGGCCTATCTATCTAACATTATTTTCTATAATACCTCTTGCTCCAGCTCTTGCCTTTTCTCAAACATACCCAAAGAACTCTGATCTCACGACTTTTGCATTCCCCATTTCCTCAGCTTGAAATTCTTTTCTCCAAGAGGGGTAGGGGTTAGATACTGAGTGGTTGAGGAACAGAGAGATTTCCACTGTTCACCTATTTATAGTTTTTAAAATTTTGAACCACATGAATCTATTCTGTATTGCAAATAAGCCTTTTTCTAAAGGATCCATATGCCTATCCATATATATTTTAAATTAGTTTAGATGTGAGCATTACTTTATTCAGATTTTTACTAAAAGGTCACCTTCTCAAAATGGACTTTCCAGACGTCCCTATCTAAAAGAGCACTAATCCACTAATCTCTGCTTAACAGCTTTACTTTATATTAACAATAACTTTATAGTAACGATCATTTCCTAACATTATATGAAGTATGCAGTTGTTCTTTTATAACTTGCAAATAAAATCCATGAAGGCTGGGCTTGTTTTTATTCAGAGCTTTAGAACTGTACATAGAACTGTGCCAGTACATGTTAACTGAGTTAATTAATCTTAGTGTGAACTTGTCTCTCTGCTCTGGGGTACAAAGGCTACCCTCCATCAAGACCGGTTCATCTGCTTTCTCATCCATGGACCCTTCCCTGATGCTCCAAGCTCAAAGTACTCTTCTTACTTGGCCCTCTCTAAGCATTTTATTCTTTTTAATATCTTATTCTGGGGATACCATATGCTATTTTATAGTCATATTGATGTCCTAGGTTCCTACTACATTATCTGGTCCTTAAACATAGAACCATGTGTGATTCTTTTTAATAACTTCCCAGCGTTTGACCCAGTACACACACCATCCATATAATGCAAATAGTTGTTGAATAAATGAATAAATTATAAAATAAATGAATGACTGTATTTGTTAATACTCAAAGAAAGTATATTTAAAATTTTTGTTTGTAGGCTTCAAATACTGAAGTGCATTTCCCTATATCTACTTCTGGGTTAAGTGACAGGAAAGCAAAGAGAAAGAAAATACTTTTTTTTTTTAAGAAGCAAATTTTTTCAGATGTGAAAGGAAAAAATAAGTTAGAATGAAAAGGACCCTTAGAAATAGAATATGGTTAATTCTTGGCTTGAGATAGAAAACTAAGTTATGATGTAAAAAGGCGTGTTATCTATTGAAGGAGCCCTGGTGGTGCATTGGTTAAGTGCTCAGCTGCTAATGGGAAGGTCAGTAGTTTGGACCCACCAGCTGCTACATGGGAGAAGGATGAGGCAGTCTGCTCCCGTAAAGATTTACAGCCTTGGAAAATCTATGGCTCTTCCATAGTTCTATTCTGTCCTATGGGGTCACTATGAGTTGGAATCGAATCAATGGCAATGCGTTTTTTTTTAATTTGTTTGTTTTTTTAATATGTTGATTCCCTCAAACTCAACACTGTTGAGCCTTTCCTGGTTTCTGCAGCATGGATGGGCTTGCCTGTACATTTCTGCCTGGCTAAGGCAGTTACCATGATGTTTTCCACTTTCCAACTTCTAAAACTGACATTTCTACTCTTTATTGCCCCATAATCCATATAACTTACTGGTTACAAAACTCTTCCTGTTCCCAGAATATCACTTCCAGAGCATTTAGGTCACAATCCACTGTTATCTTTCTACCAAGGATTCTTGTATCTCATTCTTACCAATTGGAATCAGGACTATCAATGTCCTAGAAAATCAGAATCAATTTTCTTAATCAGAATTGTTTTCTCCTTCTTCTGTAATACTGTAACATACATGCTATTATATGTTATTGCATCGCATATACTATTATAACACTTACATATTCTATCTACAGTCATGGTTCATGCTGTCTTCTGAGCTAAATTTGAATTTCCTTGCAACATTATGTCTCAAATGACTTTGGACCTTCTACACTGTGGAATTTTGTGTACAATTTCATTCTTAATGCATGCCATTCATTAGTCTGAATATCTCAGTGCCATTTCTGCTCTGACATTAATTAGCTTGAAAACTAACTAAGGGCAGGACCATATATCTATGTTACTTAGTAAATGATCTATCTGCCTTTCTGTGACATAGTCAATGTAGCAAATACAAAGATGTTCTATTATTTCACATTTCTCCATAGGAACATTTCATCATATTTAATTCTAATATAAAAGGCTAGGCATTTAAGTACTTTTATTTTTTTTAATATAAAAAAATGACCAGAGCTGAAACCCTCTGACCACGATTTATTTACAGCAATTAAATTTAAACCTGTAATTGAATCAAAGGATTCTGCTGATGCATTGAATAAAAGAATATAAGTAGTTTATAAATAGGAACGGAAGAGAGATTAATATCTACCACTATTTAATATGGGATCATTCATTATAAATAATTTGAATGAAAAGATTAGCATAATAAAAGCAACTCTTAAAAAAGAGTGCAAGCTGTTTAAAAGAAATTTCTGACTTGCTGTGGTAAACTAAGGATTGTATTTTGTAACTGCAGTGGAAAGTAATTTTGAATAGATATATGGGTATGTCTTAAAAATATTATAAATGTTTCTTTTGGTCACTTATGTCATAATAACCATAAGAGCCTAACATGGTCTTGCCAGTAAGTCCATTTATTAAAAAAAAAAAAAAAGGCATCTAGAGGTGGCTGACTTATGAATGAATTTCTTTCAAGTTGAATGTAGACAGAGTTTTGACTTAAGAAAGCAATATTAGGGTTACCAAATTTAATATTCAAAAAGAACTAATATTATCCTAAGTTAAACCATCTCATGAAGCAACTCTGTGTTTTCCCTGGAACTATATGCATGTAATTTGAAAAGAAGCATCGTCAGAAGTAAAGGGCTAGGCTAACCCTCCCTTCCCCCTCACCCAAAAAATAAAGGCAAAATGTATACTTTAAAATATACTCAAGATTTATACTTTAAAATATTTAAATAAATAATTGTGATAATAACGTAAAGGTAAGAAAAGAACACCCTCCTTATGATTCTATTAATATATGTTAATCTTCATCTTCACAGCTGAATAGGCACAGACGGCTTCAGAGCATCCCTCTTAAATTATCGTTTCATTCTTTTTATTTTCGACTTGATGTTGGTGATCTCACAATTAAAAAATAAATAAACAAATGAAGAAAAAAAGTACTAAGGGAATGAATCAGAAACAGCAAAGCAACAGATTTGGACCTTCAGGAACTTTGGGAATTGTAATAAAAGTACATAGAAAAGAGTATGTATCCTGTATAAGGATTTGAAAAGAAATAGATGAGAATGTTAGAAAGGAAAAACCATAATCATTAAAAGTAAAAGTTCAATGTCTGGATTAAATAAGGTATTAGATACTGAAGAGGAACCTGAGAAAATAGATTGAATAAATAAACCGAGTGAGGCAGGGAAATAAAGAGATAGAAAATATGAAGAGATTTGGAGGGTAAGAGAATGAAAATGCGTAACATTTCCTCAGAGTTCCAGGCAAATACCATAGAGAAAGAGGGAGAAAGGTAGTATCTAAAGAGCTAATACTGAGGAATTTCCAGATTTGACCAAAATGTCAATTTGCAGACACAGTGAGCACAATATATATCACAGGCAAGGTGATTGAAATTATGTATCATACTATAGTTAAACAGTGGAACACCACAGCCAAAAGGATCTTTAAAGCAGTCAGAGAGAAAAGACAGATGATCGTTAATCTAATGATAACAAGACTTAGAGGAGATTCTTGGGGGAAAAAGCGACATGAAATTAAATGTTAATATACATCTCCTTCTACAGGGAATACTGATTGTGGTAAATAGCAAAATTAACTTTTATTTTCTTTTTATAAAAATATAGCTACTATTTCAACAGAAATGTAGGTCAACAAACAAGCAAACATTCAAAGTACTTTTTAAAGATCAAAATAGAACTAAAAAGACAAATACTGCCTTCAATCTTGATACTATCTTGGTAGTAATTATGTTTATATACCAATTCTGAAATCACAGAAATTTAGATGTGGTTCACTTGTGAGTGAGTAGTGATTTCAAGTAGAACATAAACGGAGCTTTACCTTAAAAAGTAACATTAAACCAAAAAAAAAAAAAACAAACCCCTTGCAGTCAATTCCATTCTGACTCATAGTGACCTTGTAGGACACAGTAGAACTGCCCCATAGGTCTTCTGAGGCTCTAAATCCTGGAAACCAACTGCCACATCTTTCTATGGCAGAGAGGCTGTGGGTTCGAATCTCTGACCTTTGGGTTAGCAGCCAAGCACTTAACCACTGGGCCAACAGAGCTCCCTAAAAGTAACATTAAACCCATTGCTGTCGAGTCAATTCCAACTCAGAGCAACCCTACAGCACAGAGTAAAACTGCCTCATAAGGTTTCCAAGGAGCAAGCCCCTGGTGGATTCAAACTGCCGACCTTTTGGTTAGCCCCTGAACTCTTATCCACGACACCACCAGGGTTTCCATAAAAGTGACGTTAGGTTTACCAAATTTAATATTCAAGAGAACTAGTATTATCAGAAGTTAAACCATGACATGAAGCAATTCTGTATGTTTGAGAAGAAGCTCTCTCCCCACTCCCACACTCACCTCCCCTTCTGTAGACTGCAAATGGAGCTCCTTCCTGCAGGTGGCCTTGAAGTCTCCTGCTACAGCGCTCACCTGGACCCCTCGAGGTGCTTCCATTATCAAGGACCTAGTCGGTGATTCAAGCCTGAGGGGAAGACAAAAGAATCCTTAATAGAAAAGAGAATATGTTATGACAAATTAAAAGATAACCTTAATCGATCAAAACAAAACAGGCTTGCATAATTAAAATTCTTGTTTTTTTTTTAATAAAAGCCAAAATGAGTTTTAGTATGATTTTGTTTTGATTGCCTTCTCTATTTTTTGGCTCTTTATAAAACTCTTCGTTTGTTAACATCAATTATTCACTCTCATTTATATAATGATTTAGTCACTGTGTTTTATGTTGTTTCCATTCATAATGGAATGGGAAGTAGGCCATGGTAAGTTTACTTGTTTAAATATTTTATACATTTTCAATATTAATGATGGAGTTTTAATAAATAAATTAGTACATTCTTAGCCCATAAATATCCCTCAAGAAAGAGTCCCTGCTTTGCAAAGATGTAAGGACTTTAATGAAATCATTAATATTGCAAAATTTTAAACTTGCATGGGCAAAATTTTGTAAACCTGAAATTTTTCAAAGTATTCATTACACCTCTAGACACTAATTTAAATGAATAAGTGAGACATTTCCTACATCAACTGACCTCTGCTGGCCCAATGAAATGCTCCATAATGAAGAACTCTAGTCTGAGAAAGAGGTGATTAAAATGTTTACTACTTAAAAATTAGAGGACAAAAAATCAAGTATTTTAGATAGTGGTCCCTAAAAAAAAAAGTAACTGGGAGAAAGTTTCAAAGTTATCTTCAAATACAAAACTAGAGAAAAGAGCAAATGAAGACAGAATACAGAAACTAGACTACAGCTGGAAAGCACACTGATTGAGCGAAGAGGAAGTATCCATAAGTCGGTCTTCTTGGGTAAATGCTCAGCTTGGGATGCAACTGGCTGTGCACCTCTAGACCATGTGACACTGGGACAAGGGTCGTCCCAGGCTCACACTGACCATAATCCAGAGCAACTGACTTCCCTCAAGACAATAGATTCAAAGTGGTTTTGCAGAGAGAAACACATCAAATAGAACTCTGATGGAGAAAAATGTAGAACAAAACTCAAATTCCTAAGAAAAAGGCCAAACTTACTGGACCAGTAGAGACTATACGAACCCCTGAGACTATCGCCCTGAGATACTCTTTAAATTTGGAACTCAAACCACTTCCAGAGGTCACCTTTCAGCCAAATGACAGATTGGCCCATAAAATAAATATCACCATAGAGTACTGTGCTCCTCAAAATAATCATTTAGATGAAACCAAATGGTTAACATTTACCCTAGACCAAAGATGAGAAGGCTTGAGGGGACAGGGAAGCTAGATTAACAAAAACAGAACCATCAAAATGGAAATAACAGGAATGCTGACATACTGTGAAGAATGTAACCAATGTCACTGAATAATATGTATAGAAACTGTTAAATGAGAACATAATTTCCTGTGTAAATTTTCACCAAACACAAACAGCTCCCTCTGAGTAGTGAAACCAAGACCTAAAAGTAATATTGAAGAAGTAGAACCAGCATCTAGAGGAGGTGACTTCAGTGCTTTCAAATCGTCTGCCTCTCTCACCAAAGCAAACTGGAAACTTTCATCTCTATGGGCCTCTTGGATACCTTCATAAAATCCCTGGAGTGCTCCAGGTTTTGAAAACTTTTTCTTTTTTTTCTTTTTTTTAGGGAACATTTGTTTTGTTGTTCTTATTAAAATAAATATCACAGATTTTTCATAGAAAATTTGAAAACTAGAAAAGAAAAACATCATTCGTAATCCTTAGTAACACTTCCTATTAAGTTAGTAATCTCCACTATTAACACTTTAGTATACAGTAACTACATTTCAAAATCTGAATGTTAAAATGTGCATTTTATAATAGATAACCCCTGTACACCACCCAAATATACACCATCTTCAACAGTTTATCTAAGACCACTACAATTTCTTGTTCATTATTCATAACATTGATTGTGATTATATAAGTTTGGGTACGAGTAAACTATTCACAAAGCAGTCAGATAGGAGTTTAATTGAAATAGATTAACGTTCTTAAATATTAGGAATCTGACACTCAAGGAAACACAAACCAATGAACCTAGAAATGTAAGGAACAAACACTTATTTTATCAAGTAATTAATATGGTTTAGTTTGTTTCCAAGTATAATGGCCTGAGATTATTACTATTAAATGATAGTTAAACACCCATATTAACTGTGACAAAGCTTTGTCCGCCCCCCCCCCTTTTTTTTTTTTTGGCCAAAAGGGAGTTTTTACTACTCTGAGGATTGGCTTTAAGCCCCAGGCTAGAACTCCAATTAGACTGAACTACATGGAAGTTTCCTTTATTGATTATTTACCATGAAAATGCTTATTGTATTCATATTCAGTTTATACCTCAAGTATCCATTGCCAGTGTAGCCAGAGGAAAGTGCTTTTCTAACACTGACTTAGACAATACCTATTCTCTGATCTGTCTTATCCTAGTCAGGATTGAGAGCTGAGCAAGTTAGCCAGCCACAATAAGGCTTAATTTCCTCATCTTTAAATTGACAATAATACTGTTTTCTTGTGGAATTACTTTGAGAATCATGGGAGATAAGTATATAGCAGAATTTCCCGCTGTCATTGAGTCAATTTAACTCATAGCGACCCTACAGGACAGAGTACAACTTCCCCATAGGGTTTCCAAGGCTGGAATCTTGACGGGAGCAGACTGCCGCATCTGTGGCAGAACAGTAGTCTGAAATATTAATTTCCTCCTTGTACCACTTGGCTTTTCCTCTTTCATTAAGCAGTATCTTCTGCCACAAATGACAGAGAAGCTGTCAAAGCTCTTTTGAACTTTTTCCCCCTAGGTTGCATGCAAGCTAGGAAAAGTGTAGAGAACTGAATTGGCTAGGGTTTAGTTTCTGATATCCAGGGCAAAGGAGTTTAAATATGTAAATTAAGTTTTACAGAAATATTTTCATTTCTTGTGCAACTAATTTTGTTGCCTAAGTCATGTACCTTCCATAACTATATTGTGATTTTTACATATCACATGGTATGTAATAATCATTCAACATTGGTAGCAGTTTTTACATTATTGCCAAATACTGGAACTGCTGAAGTGATTAAGCTGGTTTCAACTTTATAGTTTGCTAGTCTTGGTAAAATTAAGTGTAGTGATTATTAAGAAATAAAATACAGGGAGGGGAGGAGTGGGGATGGAAAACACTAAACAGACAACGGATGGGTGGTGATTTGGTGAGGGGTAGGACAATGCACAATACTGGGGAGGCCAGTGCAGCTTACGCAAAAAAGAAAAAGAAAAAAAATTAAAAAATTTAAAAAAGAGAAAAGAAAAAAAATAAAATATAATTTCATTACAAATAGCACTGTCTGTTTTGAATAGCATCCAATATTCAGGTGAGTAATATATCTTAGTAATTTAAAATTAATTATGGTAGGAGTGTGCAGTTAAACAGTATGCAATAAAAACTTAATACTGAGGGATTTCTTAATTCTATTCTCAAATGAACATATGCCAGTAGTCAAATAATTCTTATAAATATGAAGATTAAAGCAAAATTATGAACAAGTTTTTTTTTTTCAAGAGGTCTTTTTTTAAAAATTTTTTTTATTGTACTTTAGATGAAGGTTTACAGAACAAATAGTTTCTCATTAAACAGCACACATACTGTTTTATGACATTCATTAAGAACCCCACGATGTGTCAACGCTCTCCCTTCTCAACCTTGAGGACCTTTTTTCTGGTGAAAATATACATAGCCAAAGTTACACCATTTCAAAAGTTTTTACATGTACAATTCAGTAACATCGATTACATTCTTCCAATTGTGCTGCTATTCTCACTAACTTTTTCCAGATTATTCCATCACCATTATCTCCGACTTACTGGCCCCTAGGCTTCCCATTAAACCTTTTGAGTTGCTGTTGTCAATTTGATCTCACATAGATAATTCTTTCCTTTTTTCTTTTTTTTGCACCTTAGGTGAAGGTTTGCAGAACAAATAGTTTCTCATTAAACAGTTAGTACACATATTGCCCTATGACAATGGTTAACAACCCCATGACATGTCAACACTGTACCTTTGAACAAGTTTTTGAAGCTAGCTTATGGACCTATCAGGGAAAAATAAATGAATAAAACTAACCATGACCTCAAGAATCTGTAATATCAAAAGGCCTAATATGAGGTAACTGGAGTACTGGAAAGAAAAAACAAAGAGAATAAGTCAGGAAACATATGTGAAGTCACAATGTCTGGAAATTTCCACAGTCTTGGGAAAAACGTAATTTACAGATTCAAGAAGTGTCATGAAACTAAAGCAGGATAACTATAACGAAAAACATGCCTAAGCACATCAATGTCCAATTGCTGAAAAAACAAAAATGAAGAGAAAATCTTGGAATTAGTCAGAAAAAAAATTGTGTTTAATGATTTAAATGGATACTTTTCATTATGAACTGTGAAAGCTAGAAGAAAGTGATATAATCTCTTTAAAGTTTTAAAAGAACAAAAAACTGTCAACAAAAATTTTATAGCCAGCAAAATTATCCTTTTAGAATAAAGGCAAAACAAAACAAAGAGAAGACTTATATTAAAAAACAAACAAAAGATTTTGTTGTAAACAGATCTGCATTGAAAGAAATGCTTAGGCTGGAGGAAAATGATACTAGATAAGTTATCAAATTTTTAGTAAAGAATGAACATCATCAGAAATGGTAAATACCTAGAAAAATATAAAAGACTAAGTTTTCTTTCAATTTAAAAGCATACATTTAAAAAAACAGTCGGAACAAAGATTATAGTGGGTGATCAGGGATTATAGCAGAGAGAAGGACAAACGTTGAACTCCAACCTCCCTACTCTGTTTTCCCAAAGCAATTTTGCTTTTCTGGTTTCTATATACTAGGGTTGCAACAGGATTTTGTTATTAGAGAGTTATGCAATTATTAATTTTGAAAAAAAGATGGCCTAGTTCTCTAGAAGAATTCTCAGCGTACTGAGGAAAGAAGAATTCAAATTCTTTTAAACTAAGTTGTAAGATGAAATCAGTAAATAGAAATTTAAGCAGAACTGAAGAAATTTAAGCACCACATGTCTTGTTCTTGCTGAATATTTAACACAAAGCTGGAGACATAGTTGTTGTTGTTGTTAGGTGCCATCAAGTCAATTCTGACTCATAGCGACCCTATGTACAACAGAACAAAACACTGTCCAGTCCCGCACCATCCTCATAATCACTGCTATGTTTGAGTCCATTGTTGCAGCCACTGTGTCAATCCATCTCCCTGAGGGTCTTCCTCTTTTTTGCTGACTGTCTACTGTACCAACCATGATGTCCTTCTCCAAAGACAGGCTCCTCCAGATAATATGTCCAAGGTACGTGAGACAAATTTCCCACCATGCTTGCTTCTAAGGAGCATTCTGGTTGTACTTCTTCCAAGAAGGATTTATTCCTTCTCCTGGTTGTTGTTGTTGTTAGGTGACACTGAGTTGGTTTGGACTCATAGTGACCCTACGTACAACACAGCAAAATACTGCCTGGTCCTGCGCCATCCTCACAATCATTGTTATGCTTGAGCACAGTGCTGCAGCCACTGTGTCAATCCATCTTGTTCAGGGTCCTCCTGTTTTTTGCTGACCCTCTATTCTACCAGGCATGATGTCCTTCTCCAGGGACTGGTCCCTCATGATAACATGTCCAAAGTACATCTTGCCATCCTTGCTTCTAATAAAAATTCTGGCTCTACTTCTTCCAAGACAGATTTGTTCATTCTTCTGGCAATCCATGGTATGTATATTCAATATTCTTTGCCAACACCATAATTCAAAGGCATCGATTCTTCTTTAGTCTTCCTTATTCATTGTCGAGCTTTCACATGCATATGAGGCAATTGAAAACACCATGGCTTGGGTCAGGCACATCTTAGTCCTCAAAGTGGCATCTTTGCTTTTTAACACTTTAAAGAGGTCTTTTGCAGCAGATTAGCCCAACTCAATGTGCCATTTGATTTGTTGACTGCTGCTTCCATGGGCATTGCTTGTGGATCCAAGTAAAATGAAATGCTTGACAACGTCAATCTTTTCTTCATTTATCGTAATATTGCATATTGGTCCAGATTTTAGTTTTAATTTGTATTCTTACAAGAATGAGAAAAATAAAAATATGGCAATTATGTCATTACATATTAATTTAGTTTACTGATTCCAATTCAAGATTTTAAAAAATTATTCTTATAACATTTAATGGAAATGAGACAATAATAATCTTTGGGCAATGGGCATTTGAAATGGGTTTCATCACTTCTCACCATAGAGTACAAAAACTCTTTTGAATTGCAATAATTTAGCTATATATTAATCTAAGAAATAAAAAAGACCACTCATACTTTGGTTATTCCAGAAAACATACTATTTTGTCTTTACCGACAATATTGCTAAAGAATGCATTTCTTAGCCTTTTAAATTATAGATCTCTAGTACAAAACAATAATATGTCCTTCTGGGGCCCTGGTTAAGAGTTAAGTGGTGAAGAGTTTGGCTGCTAACTAAAAGGTTGGCAGTTCAAATCCACCAGCCACTCCTTGGAAACCCTGTGGGGCAGTGCTACTCTGTCCTATAGTCTCACTACGAGTTGGAATTGACTCAAAGGCAATGGGTTTGGTTTTTTGGGTATATATGAAATTAAAGAAAATCTATATATGCAGGTTTAAAATGCACATGAAAACAACACAGGTCTTGGCATATACTAAGGACTCATCAAGCATGTGTTGAATAAATAAATGATAGAAAGCCATTATCTTTTCCACATCAAAATATATTATCTACATTCTATAATAAACTTTTTGAAATATCCCTTCCTAATATTTTTTATTCTTGACAATAACAAAACCGAAGACAACATGCTTACCTACTCCCCAAATTCCCATTTTATTTACTTGGCCAACCAATCACATCTTGTAGATTAGAATTAGTTGCTGACTAGAAGTAATTCTTATTGCTCTGGTAGGAAAATTGTCAGCAAGACTTATAAAGATCTTCTCACCCACTCTGCTTTTAATCTTCAGTACACAAATGAATAATTGAAAACCCCCATCATTACTGTGCTTTGCTTCTGATTCAGCTTTGGAATTTAGATCAGTAACCTTCATCTCAGGGGTTGCCAGTCTGCTTTCTGCACTAGCAGATAAACCTGGCTTAGTGCAGTATTTAAATAATTGATGAATAATTAGAAAATTAAAAATAAAAACCAGAAAGAATATATATTAATTATAATTTAACTCGTATTCACATTTATGAATTTTGAGCCATGTCAGCAAGATAATTAATTAGCAGTTGGCTCTGTTCCTCTTTTGGCGGTTGGCTTTTCAGAGTGAAAATTGCAAAATGTGTCATAATTAGTGATTAGAAGTAAAAATATTTCTTTTTGAACATTGCAATTTTTTAAAGTTTTATTAAATCAATTAGTTAAGTCTTGTATCTATATTAAAATACAATTCAAAACTTGGAGTCAATGTTCTTTCCAACTGATGCCACAATCCTTATATCACGTTCAGTTAGTTCATTTCCTTGTTACTCATTTTTGCTAAATTTCCATAATGCAAATTAACAAATGCTTGTCAAACATTATTATATGTGAGATACAGTGCTTGCTACTATAGAAATGAGGATGAGCAAGGAAGATGTGGATCCTGTTCTTACGGAACTCACAACTTTGGTAGAGAGTGATAAAATGAATAATTACACAAAAATGTTGAATTTCTAGCTGAGAAAAGAGACATTAATCAAGACTAGAGCACACTATGAGATGCTGTCTACACATACTCTTCAACTCTCCCCAAACTTGGGGTAAATAACTAGTATTTTGCACTTACAGAAAAATTCCACGATCACATAAAGAAGGCCACCCTCTCCTGATATTTTTCACTAGCTTGCTTGAATTTGTGTTACTCAACTAGTGAGCAATGAGTTCTTTTTTTTTTTTTATGCTTTTTTCATAACCTTTTGATTTCTTCAGCTATGATGTCCTTGATGTCATCCCATATCTCATCTGGCCTTCGATCATTAGTGTTCAAGGTGTCAAATCTATTCTTGAGATGGTCTCTAAAGTCAGGTTGGATACACTCAAGGTCATACTTTGGCTCTAGTGGACTTGTTTTATTTTTCTCCAGTTTCAACTTGAAATGGCGGATGAGCAATTTATGGTCTATTCCACAGTTGGCCCATGGCCTTGTCTGACTGATGATATTGAGCTTCTCCATGGTCTCTTTCCACAGATGTAGTTGATTTAACGCCAATGTATTCTATCCAGTGAGATCCATGTGTACAGTTGCTGTTTATGTAGCTGAAAAAATATTTCTAATGAATAAGTCATTGATCTTGCAAAACTCTATGATGTGATCTCTGGCATCATTTCTATCACCAAGGCCATGCTTTCTAACTACTGATTCTTCTTTGTTTACAACTTTCACATTCCAATCACCAGGAATTATCAATGCATTTTGACTGCATGTTTGATCAATTTCAGACTGTAGAAGTTGATAAAAATCTTCAATTTCTTCCTCTTTGGCCTTAGTGGTTGGTGCATAAATTTGAATAATACTCGTATTAAATAGTTTTTCTTGTAGGTATATGACATTATGCCATCACTGACAGCACTGTACTCAGAATAGATCTTAAAATGTTCTTTTTGATGATAGATGTTAAAGATGCTTAGAATAATAACTGACATTCCCTTTTCTTCCACCAAATTCCTGACTATTTACCATGGAGCTAGGGTATGTGATTTGTTCATACAAGTATGTGGCACATTTTCTATTTCAGTTCTTTATATATTGAGGACAATCGATAGTAACTGAAAGAATAACGAAGGTGCAAGGACCAGCACTTACCTGAGGTCTTGGGAAGGTTCTGCTCTGATGTGAGGTGTCTCTACAGAGTGCCCAAACACTGCTCCTTCCGTGCCTGGGGAAGACATGAATACAGCAGTCGGTACATGCAACTGGACAGACACATTGGTTTTCATGTCTATTTATATGCATCAAACATCCATGCAATAAATGGGAAAATTAGAAAGAGGAGTCCATAAAATGAAACAGAAAAATTGGTAGCAGAGCACAAAGTAGTGAAGAGCCAGTTTAGATGAATTTAAATGTTCCTATAGTAACTGCTTTTAAAGTTGTATTATTTACACAAGTTGACATTCAGGAAGAATTTTCATTCTCTGAACAAAGAACAAAGACTTAAACCATCACCCTGTCTTATTTCCCAGTTAAATGAATTTGGGGAAAGGATAGGTCACAAAACTCAGTTCTGACTTCCTATAAACCACAAGGAATAAATAAAAATGCAGAGGGTCAGCTCCAAGTTGGTATATTATTATTTAAAGATGTAGGTCATAGGGCATTAACTATTCGTCCACATAACTCCCACATTTGATTATAAAAAATTAAACCAAACCCGTTGCCGTCAAGTTGATTCTGACTCACAGTGACCCTACAGGACAGAAGAGAACTGTCCCTTAGGGTGTCCAAGGAGGGGCTGGTGGATTCGAACTGCACACCTTTTGGTTAGCAGCCAAGCTCTTAACCACTATGCCAGCAGGGCTCCCCTTTGATTTTGTGTTTGCTGAGTCTTTATATTTTTCTAGTTTTTTATTTTGACTTGCAGGATTGTTAGTTTCCTTTGTGGGTACCTTAATATTTACCCCTTTTTTCTCTAAGTTTATATCAGTCTTTTATTTCTTTATATCACCTTGACTTCTTCTGCATATGAAAAATCTATGTCTACATTTTTTAAGTCCCTCTATTTTGTTTTAATGTTGTCATCTTTTACATATTGCTGTTTCCCTATTTTCAGTGTTTTAGCTTTGATTTATTTTTGTGACTTCCCTATCTGGGTTGATATCTGGTTGCTCTGTCCTGTATTCTAGTCTGGGTTGTTATCTGATGTTACTGATTTTCTAACCAGAGGACTCCCTTTAGTATTTCTTGTAATTTTGGTTTGGTTTTTGCAAATTCCCTAAACTTCTGTTTATCTGGAAATGCCCTAATTTTACCATCATATTTGAGAGACAGTTTTGCTAGATATATAATTCTTGGCTGGCAATTGTTTTCCTTCAAGGCTTTATATATGTCATCCCATTGCCTTCTTGCCTGCATGATTTCTGCTGAGTATTCTTACTGACTCTCCTTTATAGATGACTTTTTGTTTATCCTTAGCCGTTCTTAAAATTCTCTCTTTATCTTTGGTTTTGGCAAGTTTTTGGTTATAATATGTCTTGGTAACATTCTTTTGGGATCTACATTATGTGGAGTTTGATGAGCATCTTGGATAGATATCTTGTCATCATCCTTCATGATATCAGGGAAGTTTTCTGCCAAGAAATCTTCAACAATTCTCTGTATTTTCTGTTATTCCCCTGTGCTGGTACTCCAATCACTCGTAGGATATTCCTCTTGATGGAGTCCCACATAATTCTTAGGGTTTCTTCATTTTTTTAATCCTTTTATCTGATTTTTCCTCAAATAAGTTGGCGTCAAGTGCTTTATCTTCAATCTCACTAATTCTGACTTCCATTGCCTCAACTCTCCTCCTATGACTTTCTATTGAGTTATCTAATTCTAACATTTTATTGTTAATCTTCCAGATTTCTGATTGCTGTCTCTCTATGAATTCTTGCATCCTATTAAATTTGTCATTATGCTCTTCTCTAATCTGTTTAATTTCCTCTATTGCAAGGTCTGCACTTTGCTTAATTTCCTTCCTAATTTATTGAAGAGTTCTGTATATTAATCTTTTGTATTCTGTCTCTGGTAATTCCATGAAATTTTCCTCCTCTGGAAAATTTCTAGGTTCTTCATTTTGGGAGCTTGCTGAAGCCATCATGGATTGCCTCTTTATGTGATTTGATATTGACTGTTGTCTCCGAGCCACCGATAAGTTATTATATTTATTTTACGTTTGCTTCCTGTGTCCTAGCTTCTTGTTTTGTTTTGATATGCCCAAATAGGCTGCTTGTATGAGCTAGTTTGATTATTGGCACCTTTGAAGCTCTAATGTCCTGTTACCAGGCAGTTAGATCTGTTACTAGGTATGTGAACTCAGGAGTCCACCCACTCCTGCTGTATGGATTCAGCTCAGGTGCCCACGTAGATGGCCACCAAGTGTGTGGTGTAGGCTCTCACCTACAGTCCTAGACAGGCATGGGTGATTGGTGTAGGCACAGTCCTCTGGCTGCAGCAGGGGGCACACCTGAGCAAGGCAGGGGGCTGACAGCCTCCCCAAAGGGTCCAGGAGGAAGGTATGTCCCTGTTCCCTAGAGCATGTAGGTGGGTGGTTTTTGCAGCCAGACTATGAGCACCCAATGCTGCTGGCTGTAAGGACTGGGGGGCACCTCTTATTCTTGGGCCCCTTTAGTGGTGGCTAGGTGGCGTGGGTGGAGCCACCAGTCCTCAGGGTCCTGATGTGGGTAGGTGAAGACCCTGCTTAATGGGCAGAGCAAGTGTCAAATGTCACGAACCTGCCACTTCACAGCTGAAACACGTGAAGTTAGACATCAGGTATATATTCGGTTGTACTGTGGTAATTAGGGCCTGTGCTGTTGAAATGGGCCAACACAAGTCTCTGGAGCGGGGAGAGGCACTCAAAGTCTGTGGATCCCTTATGCCTGTGCCTAGGCAAAGGAGCTGTGCCTACCCTGGGTTCCTGGCTGCGGGGAGCAGGCAGTTTAATTTTCCTGTTCATTAATTTGTTCACTCTCCAAGGCAGGGAGAATGGCTCAGGGGCGTGTGATGGATCCTGTGTCTGGCCCAGGGGACTCAGCAATTGCTGAAGCGAGTGGTCCAGGACCCAGTGCAGAGCAGGGAGTGGGGAGGTAAACAGGAGAGGTTTTTCCCTAAGGTAGGTGTTTCTGATCTGCGCAGTAGGTAGGCCGTATGCAAGCACTTATCTTTCACCAATCCAGGGCTTCTTCTCACTGGTTCTGGGTGGCTTAGTAGAGTTTCTGCCACTGGGTCTCTCCTGGTGCAGAAAACGTGCCTCCCAAGTACCGCTGCTTGCCTGTCTCATGGCTCACCCATGAGCTGATTAAGCCTGAAGGGCTCAGGCTCTCTCCGGGTCAGGTCTGGCAACTCCTCACTGCTTTTGAACTGTCTCTCCCTCCCTCTGCCACTCAGTCCAATTCCTCAACTTTGCCTTAGATGTTCAGGGCTCCTAGATTGTCATATATAATTGATTCACTTGTGTTTTCGGGTCTTTGTTGTAAGATTGGCCACCGTAAGTGTCTGACTACTCCACCATCTAGGCCCTCATTTGATTATAGTGATGATCAAATGGTGGAGAACACATCACATAGGTCTCTGGAGTTAAGCTTCTACTTAAAACAATGAACTGCTCCAGTTCATTTCATATGAATAGTTGACTTCATATGGGGTCATGGTTATCCAAAGATGTCATGCACTTTTCTTCAGGAAGTTGAATGACACTTTGTCTAAATATTCATTTATTGACTGTATTTTATTTTCTAAATTCCCAGAGGTTTCCATAATTTAACTGGGTAAGTAGAGTGCATTTGCTTTTAAAATATCAAGTGACAAAAAGCTAAAAAGCTTCTTTTTAAAAAAAAAAAAGAAGATGAAGTCAAAAGCTCTCTCTCTTTTTTTTTTTTTTTTGATAATTTTACATAAATATTTTAGATCTTTCTTTTGGAATAAACATTATTTTCTTTTGATCTGATCCCTTTCAAATGTCTCGGTGTAAGAAAGTCATGCCTGCTCCATCAATGGCCTCAACACTAGCTTAATAAAAAAAATATAGCTACAAAATGAATCTGCTGCTGTTTAGCATAAAATTAACAGCCTTATTAATTCAATAAGCACTGAAGAAAATACCATTAAGAAATTAGAGGTAACATATAAATTCCCTAAAAATAAGTGGCCACATAAGGAAAGGTACAAGAATTACCAGAAAACTTCTTTACAAAAAACAGCAGTGCAGACCTTGATCTTGAATTGTGGAGGAAGAAAAAAAAAAATTTTTTTATTGTACTTTAAGTAAAAGTTTACAGTACAAGTTAGTTTCTCATACAAACATTTATACACACATTATTATGTAACCCTAGTTTCTCTCTGTATAATGTGACAACACACTTGTTGTCTTAGTTATCTAGTGCTGCTATAACAGAATACCACAAGTGGATGGCTTTAACAAAGAGAAATTTATTTTCTCATAGTCTAGTTGGCTACAAGTCCAAATTTAGGGTGTCAGCTCCAGGGGAAGGCTTTCTCTGTTGGCTCTGGAGGAAGACCCTTCTTGTCAATCTTCCCCTGGACTAGGAGCTTCTCTGAGCAGAAACCCTGGGTCCAAACGACGCTCTCTGCTCCCAGCACTGCTTTCCTGGTGGTATGAGGTCCCCTACTCTCTGCTTGCTTCCCTTTCCTTTTATCTCTTGTAAGATAAATGGTGGTGCAGGCCACACCCCAGGGAAACTTCCTTTATATTGGAACAGGGATGTGACCTGAGTAAGGGTGGTGTTACAATCCTACCCTATTCCACTTTAACATAAAATTACAATCACAAAATGGTGGACAATCACACATTACTGGGAATCATGGCCTAACCAAGTTGACACATATTTCTGGGGGACATAATTCAATCCATGACACTCCTTTCCACCCCACATTTCCCGTATCTGTTCAACCAGCTCCTGTCTGTTCTTGCCTTCTCATTTTGCCTCCGGACAGGAGCTGCCCATTTAGTCTCGTGTATCTATTTGAGCTAAGAAGCACACTCTTCACGAGTATCATTTTATGTCTCATAGTCCAGTCTAATCTTTGTTTGAAGAGTTGGCTTCTGGAATGGTTTCAGTTCTGGGCTAATAGAGAGTCTGGGGGCTATGCTTTCTGGGTTCCTCCAGTCTCAGTCAGACCATTAAGTCTGATCTTTTTACTAGAATTTGAGTTCTGCACCCACCTTTCTCCTGCTCCATCAGGGACTCTCTGTTGTGTTCCCTGTCAGGGCAGTCATTGGTGGTAGACGGACACCATCTAGTTCTTCTGGTGTCAGGCTGATGGACTCTCTGGTTATGTGGCCTTTTTTGTCTCTTGGGCTAATATTTTCCTTGTGTCTTTGGTGTTCTTCATTCTCCTTTGCTCCAGGTGAGTTGGGACCAAATTGATGCATCTTAGATGGCTGCTCGCTAGCTTTCAAGAACCCAGATGCCACTCAAAAAATGGGATGCAGAACATTTTCTTAATAAACTTTGTTATGCCAAATGACCTAGATGTCCCCTGAAACCATGGTCCCCAGACCCCTGCTACTTTGTCTCTCAAAGTGTTTGGTTCTATTCAGGAAATTTCTTAGCTTTTGGTTTAGTCCATTTGTGCTGACTTCCCCTATATCGTGTGTTAATCAAGACTATAGAACACTATGAGATACTATCTGCACATATTCTTCAACTCTCCTAAAACTCGGGGTTAAGAGTTAAGTGGTTAAGAGTTCGGCCGCTAACCAAAAGGTCAGAAGTTCAAATTCACCAGCCGCTCCTTGGAAATCCTATGGGGCAGTTCTTCTCTGTCCTATAGGGTTGCTATGAGTTGGAATGGACTAGACGGCAGTGGATTTGGGTTTTTTTTTGTTTTGAAGGCTAAATTGAAAACTGAATTAAACAATATAAATTATTAACTAACTGCAGACCTCCAGATAATTAGAAAATTACTCCACCTCCCCATTTTTTTGTCCAGGTATAGCCAAAGGGGAACTGATTAATAAGCAACAAAGATCATCTTAAAGAAATTCAGGTAGGGAAGAAAAAAGCCACCTGAGCCAGGCATGAACTCTCATAGCATAATAAATCAAAAATCAAAAATATATTTCCCATGAATTGGAAATGTTTACAAATGTCAGACTATTAGTAGAGTTGCCAGATATAATAAATAAAAATATAGGATTCTGTGTTTATTCTGAATTTCAGATAAAATCTTTTTTTAAGTGTGCAATATTTACAGGGCACCTAATTATGATAAAAAGTTATTTGATGTTTATCTTAAATTCAGAATTCATTGGGCATCATTATTTTATGTGGCAGCCCTAATCATTAGTCAACACTTATTGTGTACAAAGCACACATCTGATTGAGCCTCATTTTGGGAAAAGTTAAGATTGTGTGTAATGAATTCTCACATTCTCACTTTCTATGGAAACCATGGAACCCTAAAAGGAATGTTCAAGGGGTTGATGGGTACAATGCTCTGCTTGATTGTATAGGTGCTAAAGAATGTTTTAGATAATTCAATATAACATGATGTTATAAAAAGACACATGGTGGTTAAATGCTCGGCTGCTAATGGAAAGGTTGGTGGTTGGAACCCACCAGATGTTCCGTGGGAGAAAGATGTGGCAATCTGCTTCCATAAAGATTACAGCCTAGGAAACCTTATGGGGCAGTTCTACTCTGTCCTACAGGGTCGCTATGAATCAGAATCGACTGGAGGGCAATGGGTTTTTAAAAATTTTGTTTATATTATAGACTTAGGAAAAATATAGATTGTTGACAATTGTATCAGTAAGGAAAAATGAGGCAAGCAAACATTAGGGTCAAAAAACACTAGATCCCATTCTTAGGGTAATTCATGACTTCAAAATAAAACAATAAGGATGTCACATTCTGCTTTGCTGGAATGGAGAAACAGTCCATATGAACTCTGGTTCAATTGTATATTTAAAGATAGTTTAAGCCGTAAGCTAAGATGCTAATCTTTACAAATACCTAAACATAAAATGTCACATATGTGCACATACACACATACACACAAACCCAGAAAGAATAATTTAAATTAACATAGTATCCCTCCTGATGTAGTTATCTATATTTGAAATGTTGACTATGCTCTAAATGCTATACACTGTGCTACTCATTATTAAACCATTGGCATCCATATATCCTTAGGGAAGTCATTAGCACTGGAACTATGCAGCACAAAAAAAAAAAAAAAAAGGAAATAAAAATATCTGGTTTTCCCAGGTTCTTCCTGGGAAGTTAACATAACTTAATCTTATGTTAACTGTAGGAAAAAAAAAAAGATTCTGTGAAATGCAAGATCTTTGCAGCCATTAGCTTCATGAACCCTACTGCAGTTAATTTCAGGTAGAATTTTAGGGAGTCATTACTTTGTATGGAGCCCTAGTGGTGCAGTGGTTAAGAGCTTGGCTGTTAACCAAAGGTCGGCAGTTCAAATCTACCAGCCTCTCCTTGAAAACCTTATGGGGCAATTCTACTCTGTCCTACAGGGTTGCTACGAGTCAGAATCCACTTGAAGGCAACAGGTTTGGTTTTTTGGGTTTACTTTTTATGGAACAACTTGGGATCAGAAATTCACATAGAAGCAAATATACTTCTGTGCTTTGAAATATTAATTGTACATAAATTCTCTCAATCATCCTTATGGACATTTTTAATAAAACTAGATAATAAATTATTCATACCTGAAAAATGAGGAAGCTCTAATCAGAGGAATGAAATGTCTCAGTGATGAGCTGACACTAGAATCTTGGCCCTCAGGTTTTCTTTAGTGAACACAGTGGTTAAAAGCTCGACTGCTAACCGAAAGGTCAGAGATTCAAATCCACTAGCTGCTCCCTGGAAACCCTATGGGGCAGTTCTACTCTGTCCTATAGGGTTGTTATGAGTCGGAATCTAGTCGACGGCAATAGGTTTGGTTTTTCAGTTTATGCATGTTGAAGTTGGCCAACTTAGGAAGCAACCTCCACTCTGAGCTCTGCTGTTCCCAAGTGTCCTCGAGTGGGTTATTTCATCTCTCGAAACTTCCATCTCCCAAGGTGTAAAAAAAAGAAATTGTAATGCCAGACTTACAGTTTTGGGTTAAGTTTATCTTAAATGGGATATAAATATACCTGGTTCATAGTAAGAAGTCAATATTACTTAGTTCTCTCTCTGTTTTCTTTCCTTTATGCAAATTGGCCACAAAAAATGTATATATTTTGTCCATAGATGACTCTTCACACCTTGTTTCCTTTTTCCTTTATTTCCTCTTCTTTTTCCCCAAATCTAAACTGGTAAAGTAATAGGTTGGACCGGAAACAGTTTCATTTTATATCCAATTCTGCCTCTAATTTGTTCTTTGATCTTTGACAAATCTTTAAAGCCCTTTGGTAAATGCTAAGATCCCTTTCATGTCTAACCATTCACAGCAATATGACTTTTTTTTTCAAACATGTCAAAACACTTACACTGTAATTCTTCTCATTTCTCTTTAAATACAAGTTGAATTTGCCCTTACAAACCGACAGAAAATAAATTATTTAGAGAAAGAATGGAGTAAGCATATTGACTAAAATATACATACATATATATATACATAAACTATCATTTCTTTTACTCCATTAAAAAAGAGTTCCTCTGAATCCTGAAAACATCATTGCCCTTTAAAACAATAAATGTCAACCCATTTCAGTATTTGATAGTTTCTTACCTGTGTTGTTTCAAGAGTCTAAATGGTATCCCTGCCTCCAGTGAACTCTACAAAATAAATCTATGTATTGCTAGAGTAATATTACCACCATTCATATTTCACATGTTCAAAAGCCTGTTTTTTTTTTTTTTCCACCCTGTATTGGCCTAGCATTCAAGCCTTCTGTAATCTGACCCCAACAACCTGCTAAAAAAATTTTCTCTGCTCCTCTATGAGATTCTTTTACTAATCATCCTACCTTTTGAAGTAAAAGTGATCTATTCTTTCTCTCAACGTATTAAGTATTTACTGTCTGTAACACTCATATGGAACATATCATATCTTTTCTGAAATTTCATTTATGATTTTATAACATGGTTTGCTTCCTATTAGACTACAAAAATAAAAAGCATATTCCTCATATTCCGTTGTACTCCTATGCAGTCAGTTCTTGCTCATATTTGTTAACTTTCAAGCAGCTTGCATTTAACTAGCCTTTATTTCCCTGAAAGTAAGGAAAAAGGTTCTCCATGTGTTATGTTTCCATAACTTTTAATAAAATAAAAACCAGTATAATTTAAAAGTACAGGTGAAGAAAAAAGAAGAAAAAAACAAAACAAATTAATTTCAAATTAAATGAATGCATGGTTTTATAGAAGCGACATCTAGGAAGAGCATATATTAATAACCCCAGTTTCAAATTCCTACCTTCAAAAAACTAACACTTAGAATGGTCAAGCAAAGTTTTCTTCATTCATTCTTAAAATGAAAAGACACAAATTCTCAGGAAAGAACAAGTAATTCCAAGGTCTGCACTTACCAAGGTTGTTATTTTACCCTTTAATAATCACTGGAGATGCGTCTGTCAGTTTGTCGTACTGTAAGGGGATGCGTGTTGCTGTCATGCTGGAAGGTATGCCACTGGTATGCAGATACCAGCAGGGTCACCCATGGCAGACAGGTTTCAGCTGAGCTTCCAGACTAAGACAGACTAGGAAGAAGGACCCCATAGTCTACTTCTGAAAAGGATTAGCCAGTGAAAACCTTTTGAATAGCAGTGGAACATTGTCTGATACAGTGTCAGAAGATGAGCCCCCCCAGGTTGGAAGGCACTCAAAAGACAACTGGGGAAGAGCTGCCTCCTCAAAGTAGAGTCGACCTTAATGATATGGATGGAGTCAAGCTTTCAGGACCTTCATTTGCTGATGTGGCACGACTCAAAATGAGAAGACACCGTTGCAAACATCCATTAGTAATCGGAACATAGAATGTACTAAGTATGTAACTAGGAAAATTGGAAATTGCCAAAAATGAAATGGAATGCATAAACATCGATATCCTAGGCATTAGTGATATTAGTGGTATTGGCCATTTTGAACCAGACAATCATATGGTCTACTACTTGAAGAGAAACAGTGTTGCATTCATCGTCAAAAAGAACATTTCAAGATCTATCCTGAAGTACAATGCTGTCAGTGATAGGATAATATCCATATGCCTACAAGGAAGACCAGTTAATATGACTATTATTCAAAGTTACACACCAACCACTAGGGCCAAAGATGAAGAAACTGAAGATTTTTACCAGCTTCTGCAGTCTGAAATTGATTGAACATGTAGTCAGGATGCATTGATAATTACTGGTGATTGGAATGTGAAAGTTGGAAACAAAAAAGAAGGATCGGTAGTTGGAAAATATGGCCTTAGTGATAGAAACGATGCTGGAGATTGCATGGTAGAATTTTGCAAGACCAACAACTTCTTCATTGCAAATACCTTTTTTCACCAACATAAACTGTGACTATACACATAGACCTCCACAGATGGAATGCACAGGCATCAGATTGACTACATCTGTGGAAAATGATGACGGAATAGCTCAATATCATCAGGCAGAACAAGGCCAGGGGCCCACTGCAGAACAGACCATCAAATGCTCATATGCAAGTTCAAGTTGAAACTGAAGACAATTAGAACAAGTTGACAAGAGCCAAAGTACAGCCTTGAGTATATCCTACCTGAATTTAGAGACCACCTCAAGAATAAACTTGACATGTTGAACGCTAATGACCAAAGACCAGATGAGTTGAATATTGAATATACCATGGACTGCCAAAAGAACAAACAAATCTGTCTTGGAAGAAGTATAACCGGAATGCTCCTTAGAAGCAAGGATGGTGAGACTACAACTTACATACTTCAGACATGTTGTTAGGAGGGATTAGTCAGAAGGACATCATGCTTTGTAAAGTACAGGGTCAGCAAAAAAGAGAAAGACCCTCAAGAAGATGGACTGACACAGTGGCTACAACAATGGGCTCAAGCATAACAGCGATTGTGAGCATGGTGTCAGACTGGGCTGTTATGTTCTGTGGTACATAGGGTCGCTGTGAGTCGGAACTGACTTGATGGCACCTAACAACAACAACCATCACTGGAGTTATTAGAAGCAATATAAACCTGAAGGCCTCTAAAAAATTACTAAATAAACCTGTGTCACCAAGAACATACCTTTAGCAAAAGTGTTCTGAAGGTTCTATGGTTTTGGATTTATTGAAACATAACAATGTTTGAGCCTATTTACTACTTCATTGTAAACATTCTAATTCTAGTGGAAATTGAAATACATAAATATAAAATAACTTTATAACAAATGAGCTACTTATAGTGTCATGTATTATGGCTTTGCAAAAAGATTTAATGAAAGATTAATTCATGAGAATATTTAGAAAATTAATATGACCAGATAAACTGTTAAATTATCTTTTTGTTATCTTTAAGTAAAGTCTTTGGAAGCTTTGAAAACACTAAATCCTGAAGGATATTTTGTCCTTACGTTAGGGCATTTAACTAACATACTGTAGCTCATACTAGTTATGCTTCTTTAAAGCCATGCTTATTAGTATGCATGCATATTTTGTATACAATTCTTTGCTTTATAAACTCTATCATTAATCATTCCATATTCAATTTAAGATTTTCTGAACCTTGTGGAATTTCATATCTTTAAAAATCTATCTTCATAAACCATAAATCCCATTTTCTTTGGGAAAAAAAAAAGTGAATACCTTAACCTTGCCTTTTGTTTTATTCTTCATGTTCTTACCTCTATTTAGATTACTTTTTGAAGAAAAGCAAGATGGGCTTTCCTCTGAAGTCAGTCATAGAGAGAAAGACCGTGCTTCTCACAGGAGCACCATGCTGATCACTTGGAAATGGGATGCACAAGGGCAAGAACTCATTCATTTCTGCAGCACTTTTATTTGTTATGGTTTTTTCCCTAGGAATTTTGATACATCTGGCATCAAAATGCTTTCTATGGGAAAAACAAAATCAGTAGGAAAATTGCTCAAAAGAGATGTGTTATGAAGGTAGAACAAAACTCAAATTCACAAAAAAAGACCAGTCTTACTGGTCTGACAGACTGGAGAAACCCCGAGAGGATGGCCCCCGGGCATCCTTTGACTGAGTACTGAAGTCACTCCTGAGGTTCACCCTTCAGCCAAGGATTAGACGAGCCCATAGAACAAACAATAGTACACATAGCTCAACCATATATACGAGACTAACTGGGCACACCAATCAAGGGACAGGGACAAGAAGGCAGGTGGGGACGGGAAAGCTGGATGAATAGAAACGGGGAACCCAGGGTCGAGATGGGGAGAGTATTGACATGGCACGGGATTAGCAACCAATATCACAAAACAATATGTGCTTTAATTTAATGAGAGGCTGATTTGCTCTGTAAACCTTTATCTAAACCACAATAAAAAAATATATAAAGACATGGAAAAAAAAAAAGAGAGAGAGAGATGTGTTATGAATTGAATTGAGTCTCCCCAAAACGATATGTTGGAGTTCTGGCCCCTATCCCTGTGGATGTAATCCCATTTAGAAATAGAGTTGTCTCTATTACGTTAATGAGGTCATATCAGTGTAGGCTGTACCCTAAACCTAATTACTTTTGAGTGATAATAGAACAGCCTACACACAGAGACAAACAAGCATCAGCTGGGGAAAGGTAGATGCGTAGTGAAGATCTCCAAGATCCGAGGACTACTGGGTCTACACAGGCTGAAATAGTCTAGAAAGTACCACCCTCAAGAGCCACTTCCTGAATTTTGACTTGTAGCTTCCTGAATGGTGAGAAAATGAACTTTTGTTCTTTAAAGTTACCCAATTATGGTATTTCCGCTACAGCAGCACGAGCTCACTAAGAGGTTACTTGATTATATTCATGACTTCACATATATTTTTTCTTGTATTTATTGGAAACTTTGTAAAAATATTTTTCATTCTGAAAAAAATATGGATGCTTAAAAACACACTAATTAAATACAGAGTCTTACGGGTCTAAATTACCTGATTAATCTACACAAAGCAGATAGGACATTTGATATGATATCTCATTAAACACAATTTAGTTAGAGCTGACTTCTTTTCTCAAATTAAGGCATTTTAAAACATCAGAGTTTCAGCTATCATTTTCCTGGTTCTCTGCAAATGTAAAGAAAGTCAGAATTTGGAATCTTTGTCCAGGTAACTTGCCTTAATATACAAGTTTTCACTCATTTAGCAATAACTACACTCTACAAAAATCCAAGTGAAGAGTGAAAGTTTCAAAAGCCTACCCTCTAACGACCGAGTAATGTGGCACACACAGATAGAGCCCAAAGGGGAAAACAGCCAAGTACACAGACATCTGTAAGCGCTTGTTAATGCCAAACAAATCCCCTTCATCCTTTTGTTACTACAAGATTTTTTACTTTGTGCTGTTCCATATTGCTCCTGTGATTTTTGTGTTATCACTTGCCATGAAATTCCATGTGTGCCAGCAGGAGAAAAACAGAGCATCCTTATTTGTGTTTGTTCTTTATTCACAAGAGGATTGGTAGCATTACTTTTAATTAGTCTAAAGAAAAAATGGCAGTTTGTCACAAGGACTAATCCCTGTTTTCCTTCTATAATGAAGCTTCTTCATCAAGAACACTGTCCAGATAATCCTGGCTTTGATTATCATAAACAACTTCATAGTATCTTCAGAGCAATACAAAGCAGAGTGAGCCATTAAAGCTTTATGTAAGTCTTAACCTAATCCTCCACAAAGTTCTCAAGCAAGTCCAGAGATCTTCACAACTATGTGCTATTATACCATCAGGTATTTTCTTTGTGCAGTCTGATTATCCACCACACTGAGTATCTTGAAAAGATGGTGGCCTTCTAACCTATAATAATAATTTATCTGAGCTTAAACATTAGACCTACTGATATACATGGGCTTGTGAAGGTAAATCAAGAGTTATACACAACAGAACATTAGAGATTTGTGGTTCTGCATCTCTGGATTTACCTATTATACTCAAAAAAGATATCACCCACGAGTTAGTTACTTTAGATATATGCAATGTTTTCAATATATTTCAATATTCACTTTTTCTAGAAAGCGTAAGTTGTGAAGCACACAGTCACGTATGTGTATGTGCGTGTATTAATGCGTATTACAGCATCTCATTGCAGAGTACCAGATCCAGTTGTTTTTGTTTGTGATTTCTGACAATATTCTTGGAATAATGTTCCAATCTTAGATAAACTTCTCCAGATAATTGGAAAATGGACAAAATGATGCTCTAATATATCAAGTATAATCTTGATACCAAATTCAGACAGACTACTAGCCAAAAAAGGAAATTTAAAGGCTCACATTCGCTCATGAGTATAGACACCATGATAAAAATTATTACAACCACATAATTACCATGGTGATAGCGATTTAATGATGGAGAATATTATGTAATCAAATAAAAAAACACAGACAAATTACACAAGTTCAAGTAATCTGCAACCTCAAGCTTTCTCACACCTTAAACAGGGTATGATGTGTTAATACCTCTTGTCTAGTATCAACACTTGAATTCAGCTTCATATTATAGTTCTTGCTATACTCTATGGCAGTAAGAAAAGGAAAAATGAAAATATATAAAAAGCTTGCTGTTCGTAAAAGGAAACAAAACAGTTATGCTTCACATATGACATGATTTTCTACATGAAAAAACAAACAAACAAAAAACCTACAAAAAATTGAATCAAATTCACCAGATATTTAATTTACCTTAAGAATGAGTTTAACAAAATTTCTATGAGCGCTTTGTGGAATAAAATTATTAAATTTAATGGAAAAATAAGACAAACTGAATAATATCCCTGTGACATCAGATTGGAGAATTTATCACCTGGTAAAAGAAAAATTTCATTTATTTGATATTTTGGAATTAAGAATTTCTGCTCAACAAAGGATACCACCAGGAAAGCGAAGGGTAAACTACAATCTCGAAGTTTTCAACACATGCAGCTGACAAAGATTTGTCATTCAAAGCATACAAAGAACTTTTAATTAAAAAAAATTAAAGGAATTGTAAATGACTAACAACGTCAATAAACACTTTACAAAAGAAAATTTGTGAATGAACAGCAGCAATCTAAGAAAACAGAAAACTCAATTCATTAGTGATAAAAATAAAGCAAATTAAAACTGCAATGTGATACCATTTAAACTCTCTGATCTGGCAAAAATGTAAGTGTCAAAAACATTTTTATCAGAAGATAAAGAGAAATCCTTAACTAAGAAAATTTACATAATGTTTTAAGTAAACAATTGATAAATCTGACTATATTAATATAAAGATTTTCTTAACAATAAAAGACACATAAGCAAAGCCTTTTCCCTCCGAACATACACACACACACGAAAAGCAGTCTACAGCATATATAACTGAGTTATCATCCACAATATATAAAGAACTTCAATAAATCAATAAGAAAATGACAAACAACTCAGAAATAAAGAAAAATAGACAAAACATATAAATGAGTAATTCACACACCAAAAAAAAAACTTGAATAGTCAATATAAAATTGAAAAAATGTTCAACATCACTATTAAGCAAGACATTGCAAGAGAAAAAAAAAAAGAGATGTAATTTCATTTGAATCAAGTTGACAGTAAACTTTTTAAAAGTCTAAGGATACTAAGAATTTGAGAGGAAATGGAAAATAAACTAGTTTACTTTGAGTCAACTGCGACCCATGGCTATCCCATGTATATCAGAGTAAAACTGTGCTCCATAGGGTATTCAGTTGCTGATTTTTTTGGAAGTAGATCACCAGGCCTTTCTTCTGAGACTCTAGGTGTACTCAAACCTCCAACCGTTTAGGTAGCAGCCAAGCATGCTGATGATTTGCACCACCCGGGGAACTATTTTAGACTGCTTTGTTGTTAGGTGCCATGGAGTAGTTCCAACTAATAGGGACCCTATGTACAACAGAACAAAACACTGCCTAGTCCTGAGCCATCCTCACAATTGTTGCTATAACTGAGCCCACTGTTGCAGCCTCTATGCCAATCCATCTTGTTGAGGGTCTTCTTCTTTTTCTCTGACCCTCTACTTAACCAAGCATCATGTCTTTCTCCAGGGACTGGTAACCTCCTGATAACATGTCCAAAGTACATGAGATGAAGTCTCATTATATACTGTAAAAAAAAAAAAAAAAACCCATTCATTTTTGTAAGCTTGAAATATTTAATAATAATAATAACTTAAAAATTAAACAAAACAGAAAGAATGTTTGCTAATAAACCTTGCCAGAAATTCTGTCACGAAACAGATGCTCATACAATGCTGGTAGAAAGTACAATGAGAAGTACATTTGTGGGGCAGTTTGACAAACTCAACAATTTTTTTTTTTAAATTAAAAGAACATATTCTATCTCCCCCATCCTCACATCTATCTCCAGGAATTTATCTCAGCATAAAGTTATATTCAGTGCCCCATTATTGGTAATAGTAAAACACAAAAACAAAAAAATCTGTGAACAAATAACCATCAATAGGGAATCGGTAAAAACATTGTGATCCAGCCATGCAATTATTTGATTTGCAGCATTGATACAAAGACTAAGATCTGGATTTCACATCTTACTTGTTTACTTCTTAACATCTTGCTAGCTTCTGACCCTTACTTAGGAGAAGCGATTACACTCCTCTTGGACCAGTGCCCCCGGTGAGGTAGACTCTGCTTAAGTACAGCTATCGATATAATGGAATCCGGATGGTGCAAATAGTCAAGGTGCTTAGCTGCTAACTGAAAGGCTGGAAGTTTGAGTCCACCTAAAGGCGCCTCAGAAGAAAAGTCGGGGGATCTACTTCTGAAAAAACAGTCATTGAAAACCCTATGTAGATCTACTCTGACACAAATGTGGTTGCCATGAGCCAGAGTCGACAGCAACTGTTATTTTTTGTTTGTTCATTTGCTTTTAACGGATATAATGCACAAGTGGAGAGACTGACCTCAGGGACAAGTATAGACAGAGCACATGGGAGAGATGTCGGCAGATGGAGAGATGGAGAAGCTGCTGAAAGTTCTCTAAATACGTCCATTACCTGAGTGAAATAAGATGCAAGGTCATTCACTGCAAAAGAGCATGAGGGAGAAGGTGCTGGAGAATTGAAGAAAAAAGATAAACAGGAGAATGAGTGAATGGACTAGGAAAACGTCGCAAGAGAGCTGGGCAGCATCAAAGGAGAAACTGAGGTTAGTGAGGCGTAAGGCAAAATCAGAGAGCAGGATTCATCCCCCTCCCCCATTGTGTTGAGCTGTAGGGGTGCACCCACAGAATAGGCTAAGAGACAGCTTTAACTAGGGTTTTCATTTTGCCAAGAAGAGGGTCAGGGAGGTGTATTCAGCCAGTGCTGGGAATTTAAACTGTGTAAGGATAGAAAAGGAAACCCTGGTGGCATAGTGGTTAAATGCTACAGCTGCAAACCAAAAGGTCAGCCGTTCAAATCCACCAGCCACTCCTTGGAAACTCTCCGGCAGTTCTAGTTCTACTCTGTCCTATAGGGTCACTATGAGTCAGAATCGACTTGACAGCAATGGGTTTGGGTTTTTTGTTTGTTTGTTTGTTTGTTGTTTTGGATAGAAATGGGGTCATGAGGAGGATGGGCAACTGGAAAAAAAAAAGATATATAAATTGATTTTAGGTAGTCATAGAGTCGAAGGATTGTTGGAGTTGTAGAACAAGTGAGCTGAAATGATAGCAGATGGTGGTCTGAGAGTGGGAACTTAAATGTAAACTCTGGCAGGATTGCTGTTGGTGTCAGTGAATCCCGTGGGATTGTGGGAGTTAACGGCGGAGGTGACATGGAGGGAAAGCACAACGGGAAAGAGCAGGAGAGGAAGACAGCACCCAGGGCACTGGAGGAATAATACACAGAGCTGCTGGAATGCGTCTGCGTTCCTTTCTGCCCTCTCCCCCAGACTGGGAGATCCTTGCTGGCAGAAGCTACATATTACTTGTGTATTCCCCAGATGCTAATTCAATACTTTTCACTCATATTCGAATTGTGGTGTTGGCAAAGAATAATGAATGTACCATGGACTGCCAGAAGAACCAACAAATCCGTCTTGGAGGACGTACAGCCAGAATGCTCCTTAGAAGTGTAGATAGGGAGATTTTTTCTCACTTACTTCAGACATGTCATCGGGGGACCAATTACTGGAGGAGGACATCATGCTTAGTCAAGTAGAGAGTCAGAGGAAAAAAGGGAGACTCTCAATGAGATGGATTGATACAATGACTGCAACAATGAGCTCAAACATAGCAATGATTGTGAGGATGGCGCAGAACCTGACAATACTTTGTTCTGTTAGACATAAGGTCACCATGAATCGAAGCCAAGTCAAAGGCATCTAACAAAAACTACATGTGAATCTAATTTCATTTTCGTTTGCAGACGTGCACTTAAGTTTCTATCGCTTTATTTCCATATCATATGAAAACAGTATTGTTTTGTGAACTGGCTGCATCTCACATGAGAACTAAAATTTATGTATAGCACTTTATATATGTGACCTACATACTTTACATATATTAACCCCCGTTAGTGTCACACCAATCCTACGAGTTAGATATTATTATAAACCCCATTTACAGATAAGGTAACTGAGGCTAACAACCTCTTGCTCAAGATGTCACAGATAATAAAAGGCATATCCTGGATTTAAATACAGCAGTCTGGCATCAACAGTGCTCATTCTTTTAACCATTATATTATACCTATCAAGACTCATAAAAGACTTAATTGTTTAATGATAGTGAAGGAATTTTCCAAACCATCCTAGCATGATCAAATCTTGCTTAATATTTTTATGTAAGTATATTAAAAAGTCAAATATCCCACATGCTTGGAAGGTTAAATCTTCCAATATTTAAATTTTAACCATTTAGGGTGTTTACAATTTCAATGGGTGGCTCGAGAAGACAACGTATTATAATGACATGTGAAAAGACCTGGAGATACAAAACCTAAAGGGAAGAACACGACTGGCATTTTTCAAGCTGAAAGAGCTAAAGAAAAAATTCAAGCCTCCTGCTGCAATATCAAAGGATTCTACAGGGAAAATATTAAACGATATAGGAAGCATGAAAAGCAGATGGAAGGAATACACAGTCACTATAACAAAATGAATGGGTTGATGTTCAGACATTTCAGGAGGTAGCATATGATCAGAAACCAATGGTACTGAAGGAAGAAGTCCAAGATGCACTGAAGGCATTGGCCAAAAACAAGACTCCAGGAATTGACGGAAACCAATAGAGATGTTTCAACAAATGGATGCAGTGCTGAGAGTGCTCACTTGTCTATGCCAAGAAATGTGGAAGACAGATACCTGGCCAACGGACTGGAAGAGTTCCATATTTATGCGTATTCCAAAAAAAGATGATTCAATTGAATGTGGAAATTGTCCAATAATTTCATTATTATCATAAGCAAGTAAAATTTTGCTGAAGATCATTCAAAAGTGGCTGAAGCAGTATATTGACTGGGAATTACCAGAAAATCAAGCTGGATTCAGCAGAGGAAGTGGAACCAAGGATATCCTTGCTGATGTCAGATGAATCCTGGCTGAAAGCAGAGAATACCAGAAAGATGTTTACCTGTGTTTTATTGACTATACAAAGGCATTCAACTGTGTGGATCATAACAAATTATGGATAACATTTTGAAGAATGGGAATTCCAGAACACTTAATAGTGCTCATGAGGAACCTGTAAATAGATCAAGAGGCAGTCATTGGAACAGAATGAGGGGATACTACATGGTTTAAAGTCAGGAAAGGTGTGCGTCAGGGTTGTATCCTTTCACCATACCTATTCAATTTGTATGCTGAGCAAATACTCCAAGAAGCTGAACTGTATGAAGAAGAACATCAGGATTGGAGGAAGACTTATTAACAGCCTGCGATATGCAGATGACACAACCTTGCTTGCTGAAAGTGAAGAGGACTTGAAGCACTTACTGATGAAGATCAAAGACCATAGCCTTCAGTATGGATTACACCTCAACATAAAACAAAAATACTCACAACTAAACCATTAAGCAACATCATGATAGACGGAGAAAAGACTGAAGTTGTCAAATATTTCATTTTACTTGGATCCACAATCAACACCCATGGAAGCCGCAGTCAAGAAATCAAATGATGCATTGCATTGGGCAAATCTGCTGCAGAAGACCTCTTTAAAGTGTTAAAAAGCAAAGATGTCACCTTGAAGACTAAGGCACGCCTGACCCAAGTCATGGTGTTTTCAGTCACCTCATATGTATATGAAAGATGGACGATGAATACGGAAGACCGAAGAAGAACTGACACCTTTGAATAGTGGTGTTGGCAAAGAATACTGAATATACCATGGACTGTCCAAAGAATGAACAAAGCTGTCTTGGAAGAAGTACCACCAGAATGCTCCTTAAGTGCAAGGATGGGGAGAATACGTCTCACATACTTTGGACATGTTATCAGGAAGGATCAGTCCCTGGAGAAAGACATCATGCTTGGTAAAGCAGAGGGTCAGTGAAAAAGAGGAAGACGCTTGACACAGTGGCTGCAACAATGGGCTCAAGCATATCAACCACTGTGAGGATGGTACAGGACTGGGCCGTGTTTCATTCTGTTGTACACAGGGTCGCTATGAGTTGGAACTGACTCGAGGGCACCTAACAACAACAATAAGGTGGTTGCAATTTGAAGATAAATAAATACTTTCAATACTAATAAAATGTTTGAAACCTCTTTTTTTTCTCCTCCAAGTGAAACTACCTGCAAATTAAAGCCAGAATGGCTAGAGTAAACACTAACTAAATTTTTTCCAATATTACTGGTAGATATCTGAAAGTGAGCCTGTATGTCACAACATGGAAAAACATGTCCCATCCTTCAGAAAAAAATTGTGTGTAGGGAAATACAAAGAACTTGATGTTCCAGGCTACTTCTCTTCCTTTATTATATGCATATTCAATATGAATGTTAATCGCATTTGTTACTTCCCATTTTAAGTTACAGTAAGCCCCAGCTGGTGCAGTGGTTAAGCTCTTGGCTGCTAACCCAGAGGTTGGTGGTTCGAACCCACGAGCTGCTCTGTGGGAGAAAGATGTGGCAGTCAGCTTCCATAAAGATTTACAGCCTTGGAAATCCTATGCGGCCGTTCTACTCTGTCCTACAGGGTTGCTACGAGTGGGAATCGATTCAATGGCAGTGGGTTTTTTTTTTTTTTAAAGTATCTATATTATATTTGCCTTTTGAGATCATACAAATAAAAGTTAATTGAAGGTAGATGTGCCTTTTACTATTATTCTACTAATTGTGAGGAAGATATTTCTAGATTTTAAATTTTAATGTTACACTAATAAAATTTTAATAGAGAAAAATATTAGTACATTTTTATGAAATTTTCTTATAAAGCTGTTTTACATGATAATGCTCTTTATTTTATAATCTAGCACTAAAAGCTTAAAGCATTGAAAAAATTCTCCTTTTCTAGTGAGCAAGATTTTAGAAAAGTCAGCATGTCATGCTGGTTTGTATTCTCTTCCTGTCTGGGATAATATGGTATTTGCTACTATTTCCCACTTTAGGCCTATAGCAAATGGATACCATTACATAGTGTTTGGAAAATCACTACTTTAAAGCATTTGTGGAACTTTTCAAAATAGCATTTTCTCTGGAAAAAAAAAAACCCTTTCTTTGAGAGTAGAGTCAATTATTTATTCTAGTTAGCTGTTTTAAAATAACAGGGTATCACTTAGCAAATTCTCATGTTTGCTTCAAATTGTAAAGCTTTATTTTTTGTTATTGTTGTTAAAGTGACTAAACATGGCAAAAATAAGAAAATAAAAAACAGACTGAAATTCAAATAACTGAAAGTGTTCTGTTAAACAATTGTGTGCCAAATACTTTGTTATTGTACTGCACACAGTGATAGAGGTATACAGTTTCTCTCCTCAAGTGACATTGGAGAGAACACGTGATATGACAGAAAACTTGAGTTCCAGGTCAATCTGGTGTCCCACTAGCAAAGTGGCAATGAATAAGTCATTTAATTATTTGAATTTTTAATTTTCTCATATGTAAAATAAAAATCTATCCTCTATTACTCATAGGACTGTGTGCGGTTACAATAACATTATATTTTTTGTATTTTAGTGTACTTCACATTTGATTTACACTATTGGTATACCTGGATTCCCTGGGTCATGAAAATAGTTAACGCACTTGGCTGCTAACTGAAGGGTTGGAGGTTCAATTCCACCCAGAGGCACCTCAGAAGAGAGGCTTGGTGATCTACTTCCCAAAAATTCAGCTGCTGAAAATCCTACGGAGCACAGTTCTACTCTGACACACATGTGGTCACCTGCCATGAGTTAGAATCAGCTCAACGGCAGCTGGGTTTTTTTTTTTTTTTTAATTGGTATGTCTAAAAGAAGTTTGAAAAACTTAGTAATCAATGGTGATTCAGGGATATGAGACTTCTCATTGATCACTGATGAGAAGTCAAAATGGTAAAAAAAAAAAAATATGTTCAAACAACTCAATACTAAGTCCTAAGGAAATAATTATTTATGGACACAAAGACTTAGCTATAAGGAAGGTGACAACAGCCTTGTTCAGGGTATTGGATACAAAGTACCCTAAAATAAGAAACTATTTAATAAACTCTAATAAACTTGGTCATTGTTTGAAGCAACAAGCAGAAATTAAGTCAAATAATATAATTATTTCTATCTCTGATAGAGATAAAAATGATATCCCCATTTTACAGTTGAGGAAATTGAGGCACAGATGGGTTAAATACTTTATCCAAGGGCAGTTTGTGAAATTACAGCAAACAGGAAATTAATGCAGCTAGCTAGTAACTGAAAAATTTAGGTAATGCATTCAAGCCTGCAATCTCTTTTTCCAACCTATGTCTATCTCTCCCTTTCTCCCTCCCTTCTATCCTTTTTAGTAAAATGAAAGATTGCCCTGGTTATCATTTATATGAACATGGATATTTTATCCAATTTATTCAAAGCACACACACACAAAAGTTGACGGGTGAAACTGGGAATAAAATTTATTTTGACATACTCTAGTAACCGCCTTCTGAAGACAAAGGGCAGCCTGATTAATGAACATACAGTTGACTTAAAACTAAAATTTGTTCTATCTCAAATTGCGGTAGACCTTTTAAATTGCAGACCAACGTTATATCATTGTTTTTTCCAAAGTGATTATAATACCAATCATTTATCTTAATCTCCTCCCTTGACATTGTTTTGACATATCCTAAGCTTTTAATATCCATACATCGAGAGAGAGGCTACTCCAGGAGCTATTCGTGATTTAGCTGAGAAAGTCAGATATATGGTATTTAAGTAGGCTCATTCCTCTTCGCCTCTAAATTTTTATTCCAGCCTACTAAATAAATCTGCTTGAAATAATGGCATAGCTACTAAATAAATCAGGTTCTAGAAGAGCTCCTTCTTGTTATAGAAACTTATTCAGGATCTGAATGTGTTATATGCACATGCATACACTGGAAGACAGAGAATGAAATAGCAATGATGTTGGACGTGAGTGAGGACGTACAGGTCTAGTTTCTGGTCTGCCACTAATAATTGTGTGTATTGTGTGCAAATAATTTAACCTGGGACTCATTTTGCAAAAGGAAGCTAATGATACACATCTCACTAAGTATGTTAATGGTAAAGGATATGTCAATACAATTGTTAATTTTATTAATTTGATACTTGTGATAATGCTTTATTTGTTGCCTTAGAATTTAATATGCAATATGTTTTCTATATTTTAATTTTTTCTTCTTGTGATCTTCATTTTTAAACTTAAACACCTCTGAAAGCCCTATTAAATTACTTTTTTCACATTGAAATGAATGTTATCCAGCCTGACATAAAGTGTTTAGTATTATCTTGTATGTGTGTGCCTGACACAGAGATAAACGATAAAATTAAATTCAGAAAGTCTTCACAGTAAAGGCTACGAGAGAAGGAGGACCATCCATTAATACATAATATTAAAGTAATACCTTTTTATCTGTTATAACAATCATCATTTGTAACATTTATTGCCCACTTACTATATGTCAGGCATTATGGTTTACATGGATCAACTCACATTTAATTTCATGACAATCCAAAGAGGTGCTCTTAAGGACTACCCTCAGGTTTTCTAAACAAACAACTGGAGACTTCAAAAGCTGTAACTGAATTGCCCATGATCACTCTTCTACAAAACAGTGGAGGTGAAATACCAGAGCAGAGCTCTTAATCCTTACACCCTGACTCGCTCCCTACTTCCCTGACTGCTGTTGTTGTTAGTATCTTCCAGTGGATTCTGACTCATAACCGTCCTGTGTGTCAGAGTAGAACTGCCCCGTAGGCTTTCCTAGGCTGTAACCTTTACAGGATCAGATCACCAGGTCTTTTCTCCCATGGAGCCATTGGTGGATTAGGACTTCCGAAACCACTCCTCACCAAACCCATTTCTCTTCCCTCATCTCACATTTCAAAACATCTGTAATGTCGGAAAAAGGGACGTGTGTCCTATTGTTCAAAACTTATTTTGTTGAATAAATCTTTGATCGTTTTTTGTGGACAAAAAAAGGTAAAAATTGTTCATAGTGTTTTCCATCGAAAGACTAATTCACAATTGTGAAATGGTAAGTGTCAAATCAGTAGAATCTGCCATACTGAAGTAATACTGAGTTATAATTAATTTATTTAGTTTAGAACTTCATTTTGTACATTTTAAAATTGTTATTCTATTTTTAAAGCTGGACAATGAATAAGGAAGACCGAAGAAGAACTGAAGCACTTGAATTGTAGTGTTGGCAAAGAATATTGAATATATCGTAGACTTCCAGAAGAACAAACCAATCTGTCTTGGAAGAAGTACAGCCAGAATGCTCTTTGGAAGTGAGGATGGCAAGTCTTGATCTCACTTACCTTGGAAATGTTATTGGGAGGGACCAGTTCCTGGACAAAGACATCATGCTTTTTAAAGTAGAGGGTCAGTGAAAGAGAGGAAGACCCTTGATGAGATGGACTGACACAGTGGCTGCAACAATGGGCTCAAACATAGCAACGATTGTGAGGATGGTTCAGGATCAGGCAGTGTTCCCTTCTGTTGTACACAGGATTGCTGTGAGTTGGAACCAACTTGATGGCACAACATTCTATTTTTTAAAACAGTTTTGGCTAATGACATTTCTGTTATTTAAAAAATGCTGCTTTTCAGCAGACCTTTGAAAGCTACATAGGGTTGCTATGAGTCGGAACTGACTTGAGGGCACGTAACAACAATTGAAAGGCACTACTATTTTTATTACACTGAATAGGAGGGAACACTCCTCAACCAATTTTATGAGGCTAGTATTACTCTAATTACAAAACCAAACAAAAAAACGATAGACCAATGTCGTCCATAAACTTAGATATAAAAATTCTCAACAGATTATAAGCAAATTGTAGCTAGCACTGTGTAAAAAGAATTACCATGGTATGTAAGTTTGATTCAGCTTTAGCATTAGAAAATCAATCAATTAATCCACCATATCAACAGGATAAAAAAGAAAAATAATATGATTATATCAATTGATGAAGAAAGAAACATTGGACAAAATCTAATACCCATTTAGGATTGAAACACATACACCCACAGGAAACTAGGATTAAAAGGGAACTTCCTCATTTTGACAAACAGCACATATATAAAAAACTACAGCTACCACTATATTTAACAGTGAAAAACTGAATACCTTCCACCTAAGATCAGGAAAAAAGCAAGGATATCTACTCTCACCACTCTTATTCAAATAGTACTGGAATTTCTAGATACCATATTAAGGAAAGAAATCTATATTAAAAATCATACAGGTTGAGAAGAAGGAAATAACATTACATCTATTTGCAGATGGCATGACTGTCTACACAGGAAATCCCAAGAAATCTGCAAAAAAAAATTCTTAGTACAAGTGAGTTCAGCAAGGTCACAGGTTACGAGATTTAAACCCAACACATGAAAAAAAAATCAATTTTATATACTAACAATGAACATATAGAAACTAAAATTAAGAACATTATACCATTTGCAAACACTCCAGAGAAAGGAAAAACTTAATTTAACATGTACAGGATTTGTATGCTCAGAATTACAAAAATGGTCATGAAAGATATCATACATCTAAATAAATGGAGAGGCACAGAAGGTTCATGGACTGGAAGACTTAATACGGTAAAAATATCAATTCTCATCAAATTCATCAAAATTAATGCAAGTTTTATAGACATAGAAACACATGTTCTAAAGTTTATATGTAAAGGCACAGGTCCTAAGGCAGCTAAAATAATCTTGAAAAAGAAAAAAAAGTTGAAACAATCACTTTATCCGATATTATGACCTATATAGCTAGAGTAAGCAAGACTGTATGGTATTGACAGGGAGATAGGCATATAAATCAGTGGTGATCCCAAAAGTAGACACACATAAATATGCCTAATTAATTTTTGACAGAAAACAATTTAATGGAAGTAGGTAGCCTTATAAACAAATGGGGTTGGAGCAACTGAACACAGCACAGAAAAAAGAACATGGACCTAAAACTCACATCTTATATAAAAATTAACTCAAAATGGATGATGAACTTATGTAAAACATAAAACTATACAATTTTTAGAAAAAAAAGTTAGAGAAAAATTTTGGGACATAAGGTTAGGTGAAGCATTCTTAGACTTGACACCAAAAGCACAATCTATAAAAGGAATAATAAATAAATTGGACCTCATTAAAATTAAAAATTTTGTTCCATGAAAGATCCTGTTAAGAGGATGAAAAGACAAGGTACGGAGTGGGACAAAGTATTTGTACATCATATAATCAACAAATTGATATGTTTCAACAAACAGATGCAGCCCTGGAAGTGCTCACTTGTCTATGTCAAGAATTTGGAAGACAGCTACCTGGCCACCCGACTGGAAGAGATCCATATTTATGCCTATTCCAAAGAAAGGTAATCCAACCAAGTGCCGAAATATTGAACAATATCATTAATATCACATGTAAGTAAAATTTCACTGAAGATCACTCAAAAGCAGTTGCAGCAGTACATCGACAGGGAACTGCCAGAAATTCAAGCTGGATTCAGAAGAGGACATGGAACCAGGGATATCGTCTCTGATGTCAGATGGATACCTGCTGAAAGCAGAGAATAACAGAAAGATGTTTACCTGTGTTTTAGTAACTACGCAAAGGCATTTGACTGTGTGGATCGTGACAAATTATGGATAACATTGTGAAGAATGGGAATTCCAGAACACTTAATCATGCTTATAAGGAACCTGTACATAGATCAAGAGGCAGTCGTTCCAATAGAACAAGGGGATATTGTATGGTTTAAAGTTAGAAAAGATGTGTGTCAGGGTTGTGTCCTTTCACCATATTTATTCAATCTGTACGCTGAGCAAATAATCTGAGAAGCTAGACTATATGAAGAACAGGGCATCAGGACTGGAGGAAGACTCATTAACAACCTGCATTTTGCAGATGACACAACCTTGCTTGTTGAAAGGGAAGAGAACTTGAAGCACTTACTGATGAAGATCCAAGACTAACTACAGCCTTCAGTATCGATTACACCTCAACATAAAGAAAACAAAAATCCTCACAACTGGATCAGTAAGCAATATCATGATAAATGGAGAAAAAGACTGAAGTTGTCAAATATTTCATTTTACTTGGATCCACAATCAATACCCATGGTAGCAGCAGTCAAGAAATGAAACAATGCATTACATTGGGCAAATCTGCTGCAAAAGACCTCTTTAAGGTGTTAAAAGGCAAAGATGTCCCTTTAAGGACTAAGGAGCACTTGACCTAAGCCATGGTGTTTTCAATCGCCTCATATGCATGCGAAAGCTGGACAACGAATAAGGAAGACTGAAGAAGAACTGACACCTTTGAACTGTGCTGTTGGTGAAGAATATTGAACACACCATGAAGTGCCAAAAGAACAAACAAAAGAATTCTCCTTAGAACAAGAACGGTGACACTTTGTCTCACGTACTTTGGACACGTTATCAGGAAGGAACAGTCCTTGGAGAAGGGACATCATGCTTGGTAAAGTGGAGGGTCCGCAAAAAGAGGATCACAAGGATAGCATAGGACTGGGCAGTGTTTCATTCTGGTGTACATATTGTCGCTATAGTTTGGAACCCACTTGGTGGCACCTAACAATGGTAACAATTGACAAAGCACTAGTATTTATAATACGTAAAGAACTCTGTAAACTGAACAGTAAAAAATGTACAATTCAACTATAAACTGGGCAAAAGATACGTACAGTATACACATTTAACTTATGTGGATATGTAAATGACAAGTAAGCACATGAAAATATGTTCAACATCATTAGACATTAGGGATATGCGTATTAATAGCACAGTGAAATCTCACTACACAGGTATCAGCCCATCACTACCCAGCTTTCAAATTAAAAAGTAGTGACAACACCAAATGCTAAAGAGAATGCAGAGAAAATAGAATATTAACACCTTGCTGGTAGAAATATAAAATGTTACAGCCATTCTATAAAATAGTTTGATAGTTTCTTCTAAAATTAATCATGCGTTCACAATACAACCTGGCAATTGTATTCTTGGGCATTTATCCCAGAGAAATGAAAACTTACTTTCAGACAAAAACCTGTAAACTAATGTTCAAAGAAACTTTATTTGCAACACCCCAAATCTAGAAACAACCAGATGTCTTTCAATGGAGGATGGTTACATGGGATATGTTCATACCACGGACTACTGCTCAGCAACGAAAAGGAAGAAACTATTGCTATTTTATGCACAACTTGGATGAATCCCCAAGGAATGACGCTGAGTGAAGAAGGCCAATCCCCAGATGTCACTACTGTATGCTTCCATATGCAACATTTTTTTAAAGATAAAATTATAGAATTGGAGAACACATTAGTGGTTCCCAGGAGTTAAGGAGGGAGTGGGGTGGGAGGGAATAGGTGTGGCTATAAAAGAGCCACGTGAGGGCTCCTCGTGTTGATGCAAATGTTCTGTATCTTGACTGTAACAATGTCAATACCTTGGCTGTGATATTGCAGTATAATTTTTTCATATATTACTACTGGGAGAAACAGGGTTAAGGTTGCACAGAAGCTCTCTGTATCACTTCTTACAACTACATGTGGCTTTGCAATTATGTCCAAATAAAAGTTTATAATTGGTCTCACGTCAGAATTTGCAAGTTTCAACCTGAGCCATTTACCTTGGCCCTGAAGCCTGACCAAAACTTCTTCCGGAGGAAATTCTGACCTTGTCAAAAGTGATCTCCAGCCTACCTTGCTCAGGAGTAAGAGGATGAAAGGAGTTAGAGTTATCGAACCTGGCCAGAGAAACCAGTATGGAGACAGTTTCGATAACAAAATATGCATCCAACAGTAAGCTGACCAGTGACTGGACACGGCCACTGAGCAAGAGAACAAAAGAAGAAATGAAACGGACTCAAACCACAGGATCCTCTTTCAATCCACAGCACAGAAGGTCTGTGTTCCAGCCACTCAAAAGGGACTGCAATCCTCAATCGTTTGCAATCCAGCTACTATCAAAAATCCTAAGGAGGCAATTGGTATTCAAGTGAGATAGTCTCAGGGACAACACAGTCATTCAAGCATCTGGATTCTCTCAGACCTACCCCTGTATATTAAAGTCATCATTGGAAAGCTACAAACCAAGCCTCTGTAATTTCATTTTCCCATATAAAAAAGTCTGCACAGAAAGGAATTTAATATTGTATATTTGATTTTTTCAAGATTTAATAAAATGATTTACCACGTGAAGACTCTTTTCTATATACTGTAAAATTATCTTATTATGTGGTTCAATTTTTAAATTTCAAAACAATTTTAACTTTACCAACATGTATACCCTTTATCCAGGGACCCCATTCAAGTTTCACAAAATAGGATTGGCTTTAAAATATGTCCGTCAATTCGTTAACACTCCCCCAGTCAAAAGGAAGGGATTGTTTCAATACCATGTAGCCTTCTCCTGACTCTCTCTCCAGAGGCTTACCCTCCCAACCCAGGCACCATGACGAGAGGAAACGGAGGCCACGTGGAGGGGGCACATATGGAGTTCTGGTAGGCAGCCACGTCTAAGTTCTCAGATGCCAGCCCTTATCAAATGGCGGACTTGTGAGTGAGCAAGCGTCCACATGATAGTAACCCCCTAGCCTTTGAGCCTCCCCAGCTGATGTCAAGTAAAGACCAGCTGTCCCCTCTGAGCCCTGCCCAAATTGCAGGTTGTGAGCAAAATAGATGCTGTCATTGGATGACAGCCACTGAGTTTTGGGTTAGCTTGTTACACAGCAACAGACAACTAGAACACCATTTGCTCCAGTAATGTCCTTTGTAGACAAAGGATGCAATCTAGCCTCGTGTGGCATACCCAAGGCAAACAAACGTCTCTAGTTTCCTTCAAGAGTTCGTCATCTTTGTTTTGTTTTTTTATTTCATTGCCTCAAGATTTGGTATCTGTGGTATGTTTCCTCCTGATTACACTTAGGTTATGCATTTTTGTCTAGAATATTATAGAATTGATTCTTTTTGTTATAGTCTATCAGATGTCACATGACCTCTATCATATGACTAAACCCACTGCCATCAAGTCGATTCCAACTGATAGTGACCGTACAGGACAGAGTAGAACTGCCCCATTGGGTTTCCAAGGAGTGGCCTGTGGATTTGAACTGCTCACCTTTTGGTTAGTGGCTGAGCTCTTAACTACCATGCCACCAGGGCTCCATCATATGGCTGGTGGTGGTGATTTCATCACTTGATGGCCATTGTGACAGCCAGGTTTTATGATTATAACATTACTTCTTACCCTTTTTAAATTAGTAAGTTAAGGAAATTATGTTTTAAAGCGATCTAAAATTCCAAGCCTCATCTCATATTCTCTTACAAGTTTTACAAGCCATCGGTAGTTCTGCCTGAACTGTTGCTGTGTTTGCCAAATGGTGATTTTCTAGTTCCACACTGCTTATTTAATTGGCATTTCCCTATAATAGAGATATTTGTCTTCTCCTCATTTATTTATTCATTTATTTTTATCAATGTGGATCTTACTCAATAAGTCTAATTCATTATTTTCATTATATATTGATGCTGAAAGTGCCTGTGAGAGCTGCTCGAAACTGGTTTCTGTGTTTTTCTGACATATCCCCAACCTGGACTGAGCATTTCCTTACTTTCTAGCATAATCTATGCTCATCTCATCTTGTTCTTTTCCTGCTCCAGCTTTAGAATCAGGTACTTTTCTAAGAAGCCCTTAATTCCTTTTAGCGGAGAATGGTATTTAGAGACCAAGATCTAGGTACTTGGTTACTCAATATTCCTATAGTCACTGATTCCCAACCCTCTATGTCGAGAATGCTAGGAAATACGTACATCTACGTAGGTAACAAACACAGACATTCACACTGCCATCTATATTTACTTCATTAGCCATTCCTATTTATCGAAAACTGTGAGTTTATACGAGTACCTCTAATCCAAAACCAAGCACTCATTCCAATTTTACTCCTTTCTATGTCTGTACCACTATTCTCCAAAATGAGAAACCTAGCCCCCCTATGTTCAATATATTTGCTTATTTGCTCAATCCCCCATATGTAGCCAATTTTATGACCCTACCAGTCCTCTCTGATGTCCTCTTCACATGGCCCCAGGCCTCTGCCAGGCTCCTTTCCCAAACTGTACTGACACAGCCCTCGCATAAGCCCCAGACGGCACTGCCTGTGTTTCCACCCTCCTCACGCTGGCTCCAGGTTCCACAGCTGGCCTGCCTTTGCCCTTGGCTGCCTGCCTTCTAGAAAGGAGGGAAGGAAGGAAGGGAGAAGAGAGGGAGGGAGGGAAGGAGGGAGGGAGGAAGGAAGGAAGGAGGGCAGGAGGGAGGAAGAAGTAAATGTCCATCTGCCACCAGTCTCTCAGGTCCTTCTACATCTAGACTATAGGCTTTCACCCATAAATGGAGACACCAATATTCAAGCCTGATTTCTACCTGTAATGCAATGCAACACAATAATTTGTTTCTAACTTTATTTCACACTGACTTTGTAACCATCCAGCTCTCAGATTTTATCTCTGAATCTCCAAATTTCACCTCAGCCATTAATCTTCTGGATCTGATGTTTGTATGTAACTTCCCTGCTATTTCTATGTCAGGTTTCCCTGCAGATTTTGACTTGCCCCCTTTCATCCAGCTGTGGGCACTGAGTTCCCGAACAGTAAAATCTTCCGTTTTAATTTTAGCTTTCTGGAACTCAGTCCTTAACTTCAAGCATTCAGAGTGGCAAAGGAATGGAAAATTGAGTGAACTGACTGATCTAACTAAACGGTATATGTTTGAAAGAAATAAGAAAAATGCCAAATTAAAATTTATAAGTCTTGATACTGGAAGATAGGTTTCAGCTTGGTGAGGATGACAATAGAGAAGATATGATCTTGATTTAATGAATGACATGATAGCAATGGTTTTTAGAAAATACGCATGTCAGAATTAAATGCGTAGGTGTCTTCTGCAATAGGTGTGATGGGCTTAGGGTGACTGCTGTGGGCTGAAGAAGAGTACAAATGTAAGGGCCGTTTTGAAGGCAGAAATTGCCTACTGGGTAACATATTAACATTACACGTTTGTTTTTCTCCCTGCCTTTCCCTTGGCTGCTACATATTAAACCAGCACCAGTTACTGGCAAGTTGATTCCGACTCATGGTGATCCCATGTGTGGTAGAGTAGAACTGTACTCCGTAGGGTTATCAATAGCTGATTTTTTTTGGAAATAGTCTGGCAAGCCTTTCTTCCAAGGTGCCTCCAGGTGGATTTGGACTGCCAATATTTTGGTTTGCAGCTGATCATGTTAACATTTCACACTACCTGGGGACTCCAGTTACAAATTAGGATTATTATATTATTAAAAATCCCTGGCTGCTGCAAACAATGGTTAAGTGTTTGGCAATTATCCCAAAAGATGGCAGAGGCACCTTGGAAGCAAGGCCTGGCAATCTGCTTCCAAGAGCTCACAGCCTTGGACACCCTATGAAGCACAGGTCTAATCTAAAACACTTGGGGTCACCAGGAGTCAGAATCAACTCCACAGCAACTGTTATTATTTTTTAAAAATACTATAACATCATTTCTTGTGGCATCTATGATTTGTTTTCTCACTTAATTCTTTTTTCCATTATTAATAGAACTGGTCACCCCAGGTTTTAACAAAATACATCAACACCAGTTAGAGCTTGCATTTCTCTGCAGCCCTTGTAGTTACACATAAGGAAATGAGTAAATTTTGGCCAGAAGGATATAAGCAGGGTGATGAGTGCCAGTCCCAGATAATGACGTATAAGAATTCTTTTCCTCTCCCCTTCCTCTTTTTCCACGGCTCCCATGCTGTAATGCAGAAGTGGTGGGATGTGACAATGCCAACATTATGAAGAAGGGCAACATTCTGGAACTCGGGGGCGGCAGAGCTAGTTAGCGGATGCCTCACAGAGCTTGCCTGCGTCAGCGCCATTATATGAAAGACAAATGAGATTTATCTTGTTGGAGTTACTGTGTTCTGGGGTCTGTTAAATCAGTAGTTTAAGCCGATACCCTGTCTAATTCGTCACCTGTGTTTTCATAACTAACATGACTTATTCTCTCTCTGTCCTTCTTCTGACATTTTCTCACGGGGTCTTCAAATCTCTCTAAATATTTAGTGCAGAGTCTAATTTTCCATGTGCAATACTGAATAAACAACTTCCACCTCATGTCTTTTCAGCTCTTACTTGGCTTCCTCCCTTAATCCAGTGCCCATGTCTTCTATGTTCCTTTCAGTGTATTTATTTTATAAATGTCCCAAGCAATTAAGGAAAGCAGTAATAGCATTGGTAGAAATAGATTCACTGAATATCGCCACTTTGCCAGGGTTGAACCAAAGTGACTTGCAAATATCTCTGCATTTTACCTTCACCAAATCTTATGTGGTAGGTCTTTCTTAAAATACTCATTTTCAAGAAGAAAAAATACAGGTTTATAGAGTTTCCATAACTGTCCAGTTGGTAGGCAGGATAAATGATCCACCAAATAGACTGACGCCCGAATCACTGGAACCTGTGAATGTTACTTTACATGACAAAAGGGACTTTGCAGATGTAATTAATATCACTAATCAATTGACCTTGAAATACGGAGATTATTCTGAGTTATCCTGGTGGGCCCAATGTAATTACATGAGCCATTAAAAGGAGATAATTTCTTTCTCCGGGTGTTGGCGAAAGAGGGAGTAATAGAGATGAGGCGGAAGGGCAAGATGGAGAGATTCTGAAACATAAGAGGGACCTGACGCAGTGTTACTGGAGGGTAAAAGCATGAAAAGGAAAGCAGGCAGCCTCTAGGGCCAAAGACCAGCCCCTGGCTGACAGCTGGCAAGGAAACAAAGAACCTACAATCGATTCTAGTAGACCACATTCTGGAAGATACGCATTTTTTTAAACTTCTTTATGATATATATGAAGTCAGGGTATTCACCCATAAGATGGCAGGATAATTTCTTAGAGCCATTGTGTGGATTTGAGGCTTATAGCTTTAAGAACTTTAACATCAAATGGGAAATTCTAAAATCCAATACACCAAGATGTTAGTTGATTCAACCACTTGTTTTTGTTTTTCTTTTTGCAGATGTTCTCTTTTACGACACATTTCTATTATACAGCTATATTTTCGAGAAGTTTTGTTTTAACAAAATAAAAGTAGGAAACGTTTGAATGAGTTTTTGAAAAAATCAGTCATCGAGAGGACTGCCAGTAAGATCCTCAGAGGAAATGGCTTTCTTTCTGAAGTGGCATGGCTCATTATCGATATACTTCAAAACCTGACAGTGGTTTTTACCTGGCGATGTTTGGAGGAAGGTGGAGAGGTACTAATTGTTAGTGACTCTTTGAAATCTTTATCTGTAAGGAATTTAAAAAGCAACCAGAAACCACCCTGAGTCGAGTGATTTATCCAAGTCTACAGACTTGAAAATGCCACACCAAGGGAAATTAAGGGATCGCACATCACATTTGTCAGCACCTGACCCAGTCATGCCTCGTCAGGTGCTATTCAGACAAAGCAGCTCCATCCTAGGCCTGTGCTACCACTTTCTCGGCATTTGGACAGCCTGGAGGAACTATGGGTCTACCTAACAGAAGCATTCATTCCGGAGATGACCCCATCACAGCATGCCAATTTAACAGACAAGAACAAGGATGCAGTGGACTAACTCATAAAAACAAAACAGAAACTATTGATTTTTAACCCAGAAGCATGGTGTTCAATTTAAAAGGCAACCTTCAGAAAAGCCTTTCTTCTGTTGCCAGACAAGCACTGGAACTTGTCTATCCTTCCAATCATTCAATTAGAACAGGGACAAAGGGGTGCCGCTCTTGCCTTTCAAACAAATACAAGGGCGTAGGCTGAATGCTGGGTTGGCTTTCACTGTTCTTTCAGGTTTGCCAGTTTCTCATTGCTTCTGTCTGGAAAAAAAGAGATATCCTGTCTCCCTAATACAGTTAGCTATATTCCCTTTTCCTTTCACAGACAAAGTGAAAGGTCTAAGTCCAACTAATAGCCTTTCATTTAATATGAAGGTGTTCCATAGTATTAAAGTCCTTCTCTTTAAAAAGTCCGATGACTTATACGTGCACTTTCTTTTCTAAGTTAATTTACTACTTGGAATACAAATAAAAGTGCAAATTGCAGTTGATTGATTCTGCCTGAAAGCACTAACTTTACGAGACTTCTCCACGTAAAGGTTTATACCTTTTATTTGTTTACCAGATCTCAGAAGATAATTGCATCAAGTAACATTGGCCAATTCTAGGGAACGCGATGAGAATAAAGTTTTAAGGTACGCATACGTAAGCAAAAGTGCAAAACTCCTATACACTCAGCGATGCAGAAAGGGTATGCTAAGGTCACAAACTGTATTCCCTTTCCGATGTAAGCAAACTATTTCTGAACTATCCAAGTAAAGTGATCTAAAGAGTAAAGTACAAATTCGAAGCACATGATCGTTCATCAAGGTTTTGCTGATTGCGTCTTTGTCATGTCATTCCCACGACTCTCATATCCCACAACCCAAGATGATGAGAATTTACTGACTCAAATATTGTTTTAACTTTTTTCACTGTCACGTACTTCGTTTTGATCTCCACATACCTACAGAAATATGTCCGCAGTGATATCTTCTTCTGCTTCCTTTTATAGCAGTATCTTATAATGCTTGAACTCCATGAGCAATGTATGTATGTAGAGTACTAGATGAAAAGTAGCCTATCGGTTCCTCTGTGTCCCTTACAGTTTCCTTTCCTCATTCTCAGCGGGCTTTCTCCTAAAGAAAGATAGTTACATGGGAACTGAAACTTGAGACGTACCTGTGTTACCACTTTCACAATGGACTCAAGACATCAAAGAGCAAGCAGATGCCACAGGACTGGGTAGCGTTTTGCTCTGTTCTACATAAGGCCCCCAGGAGTCGAAGCTGACTCAACAGCCAAGAACACCACCAACAGCCAATGACTGGTTTAGAGATTTTTTATTTTTAACCAGTTTCCTTTGACCTGGTGATGAATTGTGTAATACTGCCTGATAGATGAGCCTGGAATCTGGAGTTCATACTGCAATTCTTATTGTTGCTGTTGGTGGTGGGTGCTGTTGCGTCATTTTATCGACTCATGGCAACCCCATGTGATGGAGTAGAACTAACTCACAGGGTTTTCTTGGTTGTAATCTTACAGAAGCAAATCGCCAGGTCTTTCTCCTGCAGGGCCCCTGGGCGGGCTCAAACCGCTAACTTTTCAGTTAGCACCCAAACACTTAAGCTTTTGTGCCACCAGGGCTCCTTGTAATTTTTATTCAATCATGTTAAGTCAATCTATGGAGAGCTCACTCTGTATATGTGTATGTCTGTGTGTCTGTGTGTGTCTGTGTTTGTGTGTGTGTGTGTGAGTGCATGTACAGAGGCTCACAGAGGCATAAAACATAGAAAACTTGAATGATTTTTTATTTTTTCAAAATATTCATGATCGTTTATTCACAGTATGCACATTTCTGTGTGTATATCCGTATGTATTAAAATATGGTTGTAATATTTTCAAATAAAAATGTAATTATTACAACATTTTCTTTTACCTTCTCCACTAGCTTTAAGTTGGAAAAAAACCAAACCAAACCTGTTGCCGAGTTGATTCCTACTCATAGGGACCCTACAGGACAGAGCAGAACTGCCCCATAGGGTTTCTAAGGAGTGGCTGGTGGATTTGAACTGCCTACCTCTTAGTTAGCGCCCGAACTCTTGACCACTGCGCTACCGGGGCCCCAAGTTGGAAAGAATTGTAATAAACAGCAATTTAAAACTCCAGCTAGAGTTATTTAATTATTCATTTGCTCTTATTCTGCATTAACTTAGTTTCCTAATGCCTAAAGTTGATTGAAATGTTTTATTGCATTTTCTTTATCAGACAAGGACATTTTAACCTACTTTTTTCCTGTGGATTAAAAAAAAAAAATTGAAAGTTGTTGTCTTCTGCAGTTTCCTACAAAACAGAAATTCAAAAGCTATGTTGTTGGAATTTATTAACAGTCAGCAGTTGAGGTATTTTCACACACAATCCAGCGAGTGGTGAGGCTGGCGATAATGTGGCGAGGAATGTTGAAATTCAGGTAAGCGTTTGCCATTTTACAGCTACCCTCCTGCACCCTAGTAATATTTGAACGCGCCAGGCAGATCCTGCTACTTGTTAACTAAATATGCTTAGATACACCAGATCTACGAAAATTTTAGTCATCAATGATTTTACCTCAGGTGTACAGACACACCCATTGACTAAATAAATTCACCCCCTTCTGGCACCCTGAAACAGAAGTCCATTTACCAAATGTCACTGCTCATGAGTATAAAGCCGGAAAGGATTCATTTTAATTCCTGCGGATCGTTCGTAAAAGGAAGTTTTCATATTTCGGATTTAGAATTCCAGACTAAACCTCACGCTGATCTCTTGTCACATGTAACTGTCAAGTGTAGTCGATGCCGCACCTCATTTACCTGATTCGTCCTGGAGTCGGTGCCTCTTTGTAATGACATTTGTCAAATGATTCAAGCCTACTTTCAAGTACACGTGCGGTGACTAATCAATCTCAATGCCCTGAAATTGCATGCTATGCTATGCGCAAGTTTCTCCTTCAAGCTTGTGAAATTCTAAATTATACTCGCCTTTGATATATTTATTTTCCTTTATTTCAGAAGTAGGACAGGAATAAATAAAGCGACTATGAAGTTAACGTGATATTGTGGTAAACAGAGACTAAGGCTCCAGTAGGAATGTGAGTGGGTGTGTATGTGTGCCTGTGCCTCTTTGGGTACTTGTGTGCCTGTATGTGGGTATGTGTGCTTGTGTTTGTGTGTACATGGGCTCTTCTGTGAGCAACTGAACTGTGACTGCATATAGGGGTAGGGTTTAATCAAATGAAAATACTTTCTAATTAGCATTTTTTATTAACAACATGGAGCCTCTTGCAGATAAACATCAAGTGAAGAATCAGGATTGTTTGCTATAGGCATGCGCACCGATCTGTGGTGTTTCTTACAATCCAAGTGTTTCACTTCAAACCCTTCACAAAAATCTGTTTAAATTCTGCAATTATGACCTCAAATTACATTAGTTTACTATTTAGGATCTTCTGAAAGCATATGGTACAGCCCTCTATTGTAAGACTATGAATGGGGAGTATCTGAGATAACTGGAAAATATACAATAGATCATCCAAGAGCATTATGAACAATAAACGCAAGGTTATATGTATAGGTGTGAGGCTGAGACATAAATCGAAAGAGCCACAGTGAGTGATATGTGTTTATCCATTTACACACTCACACACACATACACACAGAGAGACAGATACAGAAGAAGAGGGAGAAGTTAGCACAGATGCCACTTAGATCAGGTAATTCAGAAGAGATTGCGTTTAAAATAATCTTCCCCATTCCCACTTCTATTTTTTTTTTTTATTTCAACTGGTGTTAGTTTTAATGACTATAATATTTGAATAATGACTTAAAGGACTTCTAAATAATAAGTGTATAGCACTATTTCTTGATTGATAAACTGTAGATGATAATTATAAGCCCTAAAGCATGAGAATTTATCTTACTGGCAGTACAACCCTTCTTGCCCACTTTGTCCTAAAGTTGATGTTCGCATTTTAGTTGTTTACTTATCTTTTGACTTTAAATAATGCACCTCGACTTTAAACGATACACCTCAAGTTGCAAAAATAACTTTGCCACTTATTTTTCCATCAGCTTTCTTCAGCTTTCCATCCCCTTTCATCAGCATCTGCACTTCGCCTTTTCCCACCACCCACTCCCGCACCCCTCCACCCACTTCCGCCTGAGAGAAACAGCTTTCCTTTTACATCATTAAGGCTACTAATATTTCCAGTCTCTTCCGCAACCACAACCAGTGCCTGCCATTTACAACAATTTAAAAATCAAATGATGTGATATCAGGATATTATGCGACACTCAATTTTACGCACGGAATCAGACACGTGACAAAGTAGCTTCTTGCGCAGGTGCGCAGTTGCGTATTCTTTAAAGACGTCAACAGTGCTCCGAGACCTCCGTCTACAGTACCTGTAACCTTCAGCTTTTCAGCGCCAATGGTGATCTCATCTTCATCTGCAGAAAACAGCACCCTGCCGTCTTCACTGCCTCTCACTTCAAACCTCTTACACTGAGCTTCCACGGCGTCAGCTCCTGCGGCCAGAGGAAAGATTGGAAAGTAAAGCTGGTTCACAGGAAACCTTATCACAAGTATTTTTTAAAAAAGAGAGGCGCCTATATTATTTACGTCATTTTTTTCTGTAGTGTGTTTTGCATCTGAATTAGGACTTTTTAAATTAAGTTACTCTCTTCAGGAGGTGGTCTGATTCGGCAGTGGATTGCTGGACTGGGGTTGCTAGGAACATGTCTGACCTCTGAATGTCTGGCTTGGTCTTAAAAAGGACTGCTTTTAGCCAGTTAATAACTGTTTGTTTTGTTCTCTTTGGCAGCCCACAGACTCGGCAGCATGCCTGACACCTGCTGGATGCTTGATAAATATTTGTGGACTGAATGATGCTCCTGGTTGTCTCTGAAATGCAGATAATTGTACCCATGCATGCTACACCTTAAGGCATTTGTAAAGCACAGTTCAGTTGCAAACCATTCCTTACTCATCGATTCTAATATTGATATTCTCTTACCTTTTAATAGCTCTGAAACAGAATCCACTTTACGGTCAATCTTGCAAATATAATTGTCTTATTTTTAGTGTTCCTTAATGTATCTTCCAACTGATGAATTTCTTAATTCCTTGAAATACAGTCTTCAGTAAATGTAATTGTGAATCACTTTCCTATTTACTGACCCTTTTTTGTTTATTATCCCATCCATAAACCACAGAGCCAATTTTCAAATTTAGAAAACATAAGAAATTGGAGAGTTAGGTGGACCTTGGCAAGATCTCACTGGGCCTTGAAGATGAATATCAATTGAGAAAAAAAAAAAAATTAGGATGGTGGATGAGGGTAAAGGATTGATATTTCCATAACACCAGTTTATTTCTTTTAGTGAAATACATTGAGCATATGGATCTAATAATATCTTCCTCCCTGTTGAGATTTGGTATATCGCTCCTCTACTAACTACACCGAACCCTACACCATGTACAACCTAGCCCAGTCAGGGACCCAGGCACATCACACTCTGGGCATATTTCTTTTTATTTATCTTTGTGTACCATGATTATTTTTTAGATGGATGACTCCCAGGAATTCCAAAGTTGAGATCATCTTTGTATCCCAAAATATCCCCTAATTTAGAATCGTGTCTGATTTGTACTAGGCACTTGGTAGCTGGATGTTCAGCAGGTAACTGGATACTAAGGTTAAACTTTTCCTCTTTCCTCGGTCCCAGTTCCACTCCAGCCCTGTCCCCAGTCCTAGCCCAGGTGCTTTGGGAAGTTGCACCTCACCATCCACATAGCATCTGAGAAGCAATAAGCAAGAGGGAAAAAAATAATTCCAAACTCTTATAATGAATAGAAATAATTCCAAACTCTAATAATGAATAGGACAATTTCTCTGAAAAGAAGCAGTGTATTTCTTATATTCTGAAATTACAAGTCTATGATTTCATCCCACATAAAAAATTTTGAAAACCTCTGACCAGGCCTATGCTAAGTAAGGTAAACTGGTGTTAATCTTATGGGCTGTCACCACGTGAACTGTACTTAAAACAACTGTTTGTTTTAAACAAAGACCATTTTTTATGGAAGTTAATGACATTAAAACTGACTCAAGGGCACACAACAATGGGGAAACCCTGGAAGACCTACTGTCCTTGGTCATAGACATTACATTTGATCTTGCAAACATTATTTCAAAAGCCTGTATTCATTTGAGTGTTTTTTGTTTTTTTTTCCCAATCATTTTCTAACCTTCCAATATCCTGCTTTCTAAACTTTGAACCATAGTAAAGCAATGAGGCGGTGTGCAAAAAGCTATGCCATTGTGTTACAAATAGTGACTTTTTCCGGATTTCCAGGTATCTGTGTTTAAATCTACCTTCCAACACTCAGACATAAATTATGTCTGAACTGCCTGAAAGATATTATATACACGAAACCTTAACATGTACACTACATTGCTCCCTTCAGTTTACTTAATGGCTGAGTGAATTAATTCACAAAATATATCTGCTGACTTTGATGGCATCGGAGTGCGTTAGATCATTATGATATAGATACATGCACACATCAGCAGACTTTCCTTAGCATACTTGTGTCATTAAACAGAAGATACTTTATTAACATTAAAATGTCATATTGCTTGCTATGTAAACTATCAGAAGTATAGACAGAGTAGCAGGATATGGTGAAGTGAGTTGATATTTCAATTCATCAAATACAAGCAAGCAAAGACATAAGCAAATAAGAAAATGTCCACGCACCCGGGAATAGAAGAGCTGCATCTAAACATGCAGAAGCAACCAACTTTACTCAACAAGTTAGGATAATTACAGACTGTAAAATTGCAATCAATATGCAGTGTATGGATAGTAAACAGATATTTTAAATCCAAAAATAATTCTGAATATATTGTATTTTAGCATATTGCTTTCCTCATCTGCAATCAGACATATATATATTCAATTGTTGGAATAATTTATGTTTGAAGTTAATCTATTAGACTGTACGAAATGGAATTAATTCCGTCCTAACACCCTTTGTCTTGTGTCATTGTGTTTTTCAGGTTCTGAGCATCGCATACTCTCTCGGCTAGGTCAAGTGAGGATCCAGCTGCTCAGAGGAGCAGGAGTACTGTGGTCAAGCTTATCTTAATCTCTGATGCTTCCAGTGCTGCAGGAAAGTGCTATGCCTGGATGACTCTGGGTAAGGAGCTCTGACTCCTTAGCAAGTAGACCAGCGGAGTTGGGATTATCCAGACAGTACTATATTTTCTCAGTCATCACAAACACCAACTTGCTTATTAAAAGATCAAGACTAAATCATTCTTTACGAAGTTTACATCTGCAGCTTCAAAATTAAGCAAAGACAAATCAGAGATAGAACAGATAAAGAGAACTGAGAGAAAGGAGAGAAAGATGTAAGCACAACAATACAGTCCATAAAGTGATTAAAGTGCTCAAAAATATCCAGATATTTTCTCAAGTCCTTTAAGATTCAGTATCTGTTCATCAAAAGCAAACAAAATAACGAGAAAAACACAAATTTGTTGTTCTCCTCAGAGATGACTTCACTGCCTGTTTTGGAACACTTTTACATTTTTTGCAAACTATCATATTTAGTAGCTAAAGGCATCTTTTGCTCACAAGTATAGAGGCTACATTAACTCAACTTGTCTTTGCATTTTTTCCCATTGTTAACCATTAAGTACCTCAACTGGAAAACGGTCTTTAATAAAAATCTCTAAAGGGGCTCAAACAATATATTTCCACGGGTCCTCTTGGTACCATTCAGTGCTGATTTAAAGAAAACAAGGCTGAGGTCAGAATGGATACGTCTGCTTACCTCTGCTGTGTTTCCTGAATCATACCCTGATGAGTCTTTTCTGCCTCGTAATTTAAAGTTTTAATTTTATGTGTCTATAACTATCTTCAAGGTCTTGAAGAAGAGTATTATTAAAAGGTTAGTAATTCCCACAGGAAAGACAAAAATAAGATACAGCACAGTCAAGCAAGTTCTGTGTTAGCAATTCCTGGTTGAGAATTACCGTGGGCCCAAAAAACAAAACCAAGAGTGAAAAAAAGAAGCTGCTGTCATGAAATATAAATAAGCACTGAACCTTATTGTATTTCCTGCTACACGTGTCATTAAAAACCTACACCTAGAAAGTACACTGTGGGGATACAGGGGCTGGGGCGAAAAGGCCGACTGAGGAAAGGGAACGCCAGGGCCACAGGCTTCTCCTTGAAACAAGGGCCCTTGAGCCTTTGGAAGTTATGTTTCCCCAAAGACTCCGCCAAAAACCACTTTTTGTTGTTGTTGTTCTGTTTTGTTTTCCTCCTGCAAACGATGTAGCTATTTGAACCCTAAAGTTCAAGAAATGTTACATTCATCCCTGTACCTCCCCACTGGCCACCCTCACCACCCTCAGTCCCTCGACCACTGCCTTGTACATAGTAATTGCTCAAAAAACGTTCGCTGCTCAACTGACATAAATTCCACTGTTGTAATATTGTTAGGTGCCATCGAGTCGCTTCCAACTCATAGCGACCCCGTGTACAACACAACGAAGCACACCGGGTCCTGCGCCATCTTCACAATTGTTGTTACACTTGAGTCCATTTTTGCAGCCACTATGTCAATCCATCTTGTTGAGGGTCTTCTTCTTTTTTGCTGACCCTCTACTTTACCAACTATGATATCCTTCTCCAGGGACTGGTCCCTCCTGATAACATGTCCAAAGTACATGAGACAAGTTTCGCCATCCCTGCTTCTAAGGAGTATTCTGGTCATACTTCTTCCAAGACAGATTTGTTCCACTAGTCTCCACCATTTGAATTTTTGGGGCTTTTTTCTCCCTCTCCCATCCATAGCTTCTTCTAACACATTCTTCTGCTCCTAATCTTCCTTTTTTAAAAATATAAAACGCTTATACAGACAGTCCCCGGGTTAGAAACATTCAACTTACAGACAACTTGTACTTAAGAGCAGACTGCCATAAAGTCTATTATATTAAAAATCTGAGTTGAATACAATGGTTTGTAATAATAAATACACTTACTACTTTGTGACACTTGAGAAAACATTGGTGGTTTGAAAGTGTTTCTTAAGTGTTTATATGCATAGCAATGTAAAATATATACCATATGCAAAGACAAACATTTGACGAACTGTTCTGACTTACCTACATATTTGAATTAAAGACAGAGTTAGGAACGAATCTCGTTCGTAACACGGAGATTGCCTCTACGTAAAAAAAATAAACTGTGTAAATAATTTTACCCACCCTCCAGCTGAAGAGAGAGCTATTATTTCCAACATCAGTGAAATGCTTAGTGTTATCTTTCCTTAATCACACGCCCCTCCATTCGCAGGAAATGCCAGATGTAAAGATTATCCTAAAATGAGTTTTGATTTTCTCCTTTGTATATCTTTACTCCTTATGTATGTATTCTTAAAATTTCTTTCTTAGTTTGCATGTTTTTGCATTATACACACACACTCACACACAGAGTTTCTATTATTTGTATTGTTCGGTGACTAGGTTTTGTCACATAGAATCAGATTTGTGACATTCATCTTTATCAATACACATAGTTCTGCTTCATTCACCATCTCTGCTATATTCTGTTATGAGGATATACCACAAGTTAGGGAACCATTTTCCACTGATAATGATCATTATTTTGGCTGTTTCTAGGATTTCACAATTTGTAACGATGATGCTATAAACTTTTTTGTGGAAGTCGCCTTTTAAACATGGGAAAGAGTTTTCTATAGTTTATACCTAGGTGTGGGGTTTATACCTTTACTATAAATTAGCTATAATGTTATTGTTGATCTCTAATCTACTTTAGATCATATATTTTACATATTCCTATTTTTATTTGTGCCTTCTCTATTTTTTGCAAATTTGGTAGAAGCTGTCTATTTTATTTAACTTTTCAAGTAAATAAACTGCTGGATTTTCTTGATCTTCTCTGTTAAATCTATTTTATTGTTTTTATTTCTATTTCATTGTTACCTGATTTTGTTTTTCTCTTCCTACTTGTTTTTGCATTTAGTTTGTTCTTTAAAAAAAACAAACTGGGCATGCATCTCATTAATTTTCAGCCCTTCCACTTTTCTAAATATGGCTTTGAAAATTAATATTAATAACAGCATCAGATATTGACATGCAAAAGATTTTCTTCTAATAATATTGTAGCTGAAACCCACAAGTCCTGACAAGCTCTTTTATTACTACTGTTTTCTTTTGTTTTAAATTTTTCATTATGTTTTCCCCTTTAATTCATAGGAAGTGTTTTGTTTTGTTTTTCATTTTCAAAAAATGTAGATGATTTGTTTACTTTTTGTGAACAGAGTAGAACTGCTCTGTAGGGTTTCCAAGGAGTGGCTGGTGGACTCAAACTGCTGACCTCTTGGTTAGCAGCTATAACTCTTAACCATTGTGCTATGAGGAGTCCCTACCTTTTGTTAGAGTTCTAATAATACCTGAGCAGAATCCTGTTTATTTGTTGTTTGTTGGGGAGCAAGCAATTTAATACAGTCTCCAAGTGTTCTTGAGAAGATGTGCATTCCGTAATTTCAGAGTACAGGTTCTGTTAACTGGACTCAAATATTCTATAGACTTACTAATTTTTGTCTTCTTGATCTATGAATGAGAACTGTGTTAAAATCTTTATTTGATGGTGCATTTGACTATTTTACAGTGAAATTCTCTTAAATTTTTACTTCATGTGGCATATTTACTTATGTGTTTTATGATATGTCTTTACTAGGACCTGATTTGTAGCAAGTTTTAAGGACTTGAGAGTTGGTACCATCAGAGAAGAACTGCCTTTGCTTTTGCCAGGTGCCTAGAGGGCAAAGCCGCTCTGGGACCACTTTAAATTAATTTCCTTACTTTCTTTTAGTCCAAGTAAATGATGTAAATTCAAGTTGTAGGAAGGCCAGAATATGAATTCTCAGGGGAGATGTTTTCTCCTCTGCCCAGAGCCAAGGATAATATAACCAAGACTCCCCACAGTGTCCTCAACAAGGCTTTTATTATCAACAACACATCCCTCTCACTGATGGGGGTATTTTATGATAAGTTGTCCTTATTTCAACTCTCGATCATGTACAAGCACCAAGATTTATCTCCTTTCCTTTGTACTGAAATTTTTAAAGCCCAAGGCTAGAATAGAGGTGATCTGCAAACATGGTCCTTCAGCTGGCCAACAATTTTAGCATTCGTTTAGCATCTGAAGCTTTTGCTAATGCTTCAGTAGGTTCTAAGGATTTTGTGTGTTTTACATTTCAAGCTTAGCTATGTATTTAAAAGTGTGCGTGTTTGTGTGTGTGTGTAGGGGACAATCTTGGTAATTTACCTATTAGTACCATTTTCAGAAAATCTATTTTGCCTAGTCCTTCTTTACATTGTCTCTTCCTTTTGCAAGTAAAACTTACAGGTAACCATTTAATACACTTACTGTGTGGTAGGTATCAATCAAAAAGAAGTCCTGGTGCCACAATGGTTAAGCACTCAGCTAACTGAAAGGTCTGTGGTTCAAACCCACCAACAGCTCCCCAAGAGAGAAAACCTGGAGATCTGCTCCCATAAAGATTACAGCCCAAGAAACCCTACTGGGCAGTTCTGTTCTGTCTCTAGGGTTACTATGAATCAGAATCGACTGGAAGGCAAAACAACAGCCATCAATCTAAGCATTTTACAAGTATAAACTATTCTATTAAGTAGAAATTGTTAGAAATCTTCAACAATCACTGCCTATCCCCCCCCGCCACAAAAAAAAAAAATACCATCAGTGTTTTATCAAAAGGAAAAAAAAAAGAAATGGATGTAAGATTCCTTAAAATAATGCTGTGGAAGGGGACCTACAGTATTCTGAGGCAAATTCTCTCATATCCTTTGTGTTAGGCAAATTGAATCCCTATATGGACAGTTTCAAACCTGCCCTTAATTACAAAAGTATATTTTTTCACTTGTATTTTCTGTTAGATCTTTTTGGTTAATTCCTAGAAAATACTTATATGACTACCCAGACAGCCACTTCATAAACTCCTATGATATTTTTTTTCCGTGGACCTGACATCTATCAATTTTGAGAGGATCAGATATAAACATGTCTATTTTTCCCACTTGTACTGTACATGTGGGGGTCCTGGTGGTGCAGTGATTAAGTGTTTCACTGCTAACCAAAAGGTCAGCAGTTCAAATCCACCAGCCACTCCTTGGAAACCTATTGGGGCAGTTCTACTCTGTCCTATAGGGTCACTATCAGTTGGAATCGACTCAACATTCACTGGTTTGGTTTGGTATTGTACATGTAGTCTAAGAGAAGAAAAGCGGACATCTTTGACATATTATTTATTTGAGGAGCAAAGTTGATCATTATATAAAATATTCTGATTTTTACATAGTATACCAGCATAAAATTACAGCATTTCAAAACTGTTACTAGCACAAAGTTGGTGGGTAAGATATTACTCTCTAAACTTTTTTTGTACCTCATGGTCATTGACACAGGTACACTGTTCTTTCAATTCATAAAGGAAAAATAGAAACAAAAAGGTGGTATTCACATACAGTGAATAAATACTTTCTGATAGAATTATTATATAGGCGTTGTTGTTGGCGTGAGTGGCCTTTGAGTCAGTTCTAACTCATAGCGGCTTCATGTATGCAGAGTAGAGCTGCTCCATAAGGTTTTCAAGGCTGTGACCTTTCAGAAACAGATGACCTTTAGGAAACAAATCCCCAGTCTGTCTACTGAAGCGTCTCTGGGTGGGTTCAAACCACCAGACTTAGGTCTAGTAGTCAAACACTTAAACGTTTGCACCACCAGGGACTCCACAGAACAGTAAAATCAATAAATACTTAAGTAATGAGAGGAGATTGCTTATAACTGTATTTTTGGTTAGTGCTTTTTAAGAGAAAAAGAAGAAAAAATAATCCTACTGTAGTCTGGTAATCTCTGGTATTCTGGTAATTTCCTAACTTCTCGGCAGACGTTAATAATGTCGAAAGTGTTGCAGCATAGTTTATGGAAGACAGAAGGGCAGATGATGGCAGTTGCAAACACGTTTCTTGACAATAACCAACTAAAACGTGTCCCACTGGAGTCTATTACTTTCTATTGCTAATATTCTAATATGTGTTTCACAATGAATAAAAACTAGTGACCCCTTAGAATTTTTCCCTCCTTCATTCCCCGTTGCTCTCATCAGCCTGCCCTGGACTTCTGCTACCTTTTGACAAATCTATCCGAATTTTGCACAAGTTCTTCATCATTCTTTTATGCCTTTCCAACATAGACTTTCTCACATTTTCTTCGTAGTAACAATTACTGTTTCTTAACAAGGGTCGTTGCTGCACATCAACCACAATCATGAAATATGAATCGGTGCCTGTGGTTTTGTAATTTAAATTTAAATTTTCTGAAAGTTACTTATAAGTTATTTAGATGTAATTATAATTTATAATTTATAAATGTATCCAAATGATAATGAAATTTCATGGTACCGTTAAAGTATAAATTTCATGCCGAAATTTAAAAAAACATACATTTTCTATTTTTGAAAATAAACTATTTGACAATTATCACCTAAATACCATTTTGAAAGTAATTTTTAACAATACATGTATTCACTTTTTCTGATGTAAGAGAACTTTTGCAGAAACATTTCCAGAGAACTATACTCTTGAAAATGTTCTCAAAAAGTTAGAACCTTCTCTACAGAGCACAACTCCTTAATATATTCATTTAAAGTACCTTTTATGATTTTTAATAAGCATATTTGAGTTGTGCTTATTCACATTTAGTTTTTATGCAAAAACTGTTCCATATTTCCTCTTAATATTAATCAGCTTTACTGTCTTCTCTCTGAAACTCACTTAGTAGGGAAGACACTTTTAGTATTATAAATCAATGATGTGAATGCTAAAAAAGAATAAACTTCAAGAGAAACATTTTAAGAAATCTTATAAAATTCAATTTTTATTATAATATGATCATAATAAGTTGTGATATTGTTAGGCAACTGTACATTAGTATTGACTGGTTATAGCTAACATGGAATTCTTAGAATTGCTTGCTTTGAAAGGCATTATTTCTGCTTCTCAAAGAAGCATCACACAGACTCTTGTTTTTGGGAAAATTATGAGATAGGTTATTTGGATGGAAGCTCTTATATCAGAAAGGGTGATCTGGATTATGATGCAATAAAAAAAATAGAGTGGCTAAGTCCAACAAAAGTTTTTGTTTCTCATTTTATTTTTATTTTTGTTGCTGTCCATATAGATGGGTCAGCGGGGGGTGCGTGGATCACTGTAATCACTCAGAACACTAATGGTGAAGGGTGTGCCTCAACACATGATTCTAAGGTTGTGGCAGCAATCAGAAGGCATATGGCAAACTAAGCACTCTCTCTTAACTTTCATTTGAAGTAACACATCATGTTTTCTCACATTTTTTTGGCCAATGAAAATTATACAACCAAGACTGTTTTCAAATAGGTAGGAATGTACAATCTTGCCACCAAACTGAAAGAAAGATAAAAGGATTATTGGTAGATGGCCCTAATGACACCGCACCTCTCAAAGACCACCCTGGAAGAACGAGTATTAAACCTACTCTCATACATAAACAAGAAGACTGGACAAAATAGATGGAGTGATTGTTTTCGGATACTGGAGAAAAGGTAGAACAAGGTGGTGATCCTTGAGAGAAGGAAACACATGGTGAACTCCACATTCATTCCAAGATTCTTCCTGGGGACAATTTGCCATATCAGAACACTGGGAAATAAAGACCAAACAAACAAAACACAGTGGTGTTAGTGGGTGGAGAAAAGGGAGGTCAGATTTCAGGAATGCTGAAGTGGATGCAGGTAGTGGGAAAGTAAAACAGAGAAAGGGCTGAGAAGGTGCTCCAGAAATCTACATGGGATACCCTTAAGTCGTTGGTTAAATACTACGCTGTGCACGCACAGGGTGATAGTACATGATGCCTGTTAGAGAATTGTTACTAGGGGTGTGTGAGCTGAACAAAGATTGAAAAGACTAGAATTCTAGGAAGTGTTTGATTTCTAATCAATTAAAGTGGAGATACTTCCCTGAGCACCCTAGACGCTGCGTTGAGACCTCAGAATGACACAACTTAGGAGCAAAACTATTCTATCATGGAAAAAGGACTACTCTAGACCCACTCTAAGAAATCTAAGATCATGCTTCAGCAGCATCAATCTGATATGCCAGTAAATTAACTGTCTGACCCAAAACACCAGCAGCATTCTTTAATGGCAGACAACTAAATCCATCCTCTCAAAAAATTACTAGACACGTAATTGTTAGGTTCTGTCAAGTAGATTTCAACTCATAGCAACCTCATGTAACAAAACAGAACTGCCTCATAGGGTTTTCTAGGCTGACTAAAATGTACCCCTTTCCAAAGTCAATCCTCTGAAAACACTGATTAGGTTTGTTTTGATAATACGTTGAAGTCATTTATTCTAGTAAATATTTGGGGTAACTTCTGATACTATTATAGTTAGTAAATTGTGTGTCAGCAAAGATAACTTCATTCTGTTAAAAATAATTTGTAAAAGGAACTTTCAGTTTTCGTATTTCCTGACTGTTAGCTTTTGGATTGAAGCTTGACTGTTAACGCTTTTTATACTACTCATCCCTACCTCTTAGAATAAAAAAAACAAAAAACCAAACCCCATTGCTGTCGAGTCTATTCCAACTCATAGTGACCCTATGGGACAGAGTTTCCAAGGAGCGCCTGGTAGATTCGAACCGCCAACATTTAGTTAGCAGCTGTAGCTCTTAACCACCATGCCACCCGTGTTTCCACCTTTTGGAAAAGGTTCTTAAAACAGTGCGTGTTTATACAAAGTTATCTAAAGTAATGTGCGCTACATTGTTATCGTCTGATTGTACCTTCTAATTATTTTCCATATTTTGTGCTTTGTTATTGATTAACAAAGCTTTTTTTTTTTTAAATTCCAAGAGTATTTTACAATTCAAAGCAACATTTGTGATCAGATTACCCATCTGTCTTAGGCTGGGTTCTCTAGAGAAGCAAAACCAGTAAAGTATATAAATATATATAGAGAGAGACAGATTATATCAAGGAAACAGCTCACGCAATTGTAGAGGCTAGAATGTCCCAAGTCCGTGGATCAGGGTAGAGGCCTCTCCCAAGTCACACAGTCGCAGAAGCTGGCAAGCCCAAGATCAGCAGGTCGTAGAGCAGGGTTCCCGCTCACAGGCTGTGCAGATCGATGAATCCCAGGTTCGGCAGATAAGCTGACAGCTCAAGTCCCAAGAACAGGAGATGGGACGACAGGAAGCAGCCACAGGATCCAGAGAGAACAAAAAGCCGGAATGTCTGCTTATATTCAGATGAGGGCCACACCCCCAAGGAGACTCCCTTTCATCTGATTGGCTACTCACAGTACATTCAATCATGGGAGTGATTACATTAAAACATGGAGAATCATGGCCCAGCCAAGTTGACACACAATCTTAACCATCACGGTCAGATTTCCCAAAACCCAAAGTCAAAGCATATGTGCACCTTTCTTATGGCTCTCTTGCCAGCAGAGGTTGGCTTCTATGTCCTGTAGGATTCCTTCTCCTAATTAGAATAGTCTGCTATTCTACCTAAAATAATGATTGCTATGTTTGTCTGTAAATGAAGTAAAGGAAAACAAACAGAAGCCGGAAGCCCTTAGGTGGGGTTTGAGTCACACTTTGTATAAGCACAGTAGTTTGCAACACAACATTTCTATGACCTACAGAAAAATGTCATGTAATCAACATCTTTTAAAATCAAGTCACATATATATAAGGAGTATTTGCTAAAAGCTTAAATGGTGAAAACATTTCTTAATAAATGTCTAGTTGGGTAGTACTTTACAGCAAAAACAGTAAATAGATAATTTCATTATATTTTTATTTAGTAAATTATGATACTCTTATTTAGTAAATTTTTACATTGAAAGGGGGGTAAATGCCAAGTTTGACGATAACATTGCTATATCTCCTGTTGATAATGGTCTTTTGATGGTTACCACTAGATTATCTTATCCAACATGAGTTTTCTTCTCCAATAACACACATAATTGGCATGTTTTAAACAATTCTGTTCCAAAACTAAATCTCTAATGTGTCATTCCATATTATGTACAGTATGGAAAAGAAGTAGGGCATTCAGATATTAAAAAACTTTGTTACCTCCAGGCATTGCTTTTATAAAAACTACCAGTAAAATAACTGAATAAGTTGCGTATGATGTTTGGCCTTCTATTTCAAAATTTCTATCCAAGACTGTGCTTAATACTATTAGTGATTTCACCTGATTCTACATTTATTTTCTTTCAAGTCTTCATCTTCACTAATTTGATAAGATTAAAATTGATGTCAGTGAAGAAGCTTCTCAATATTATCTAAATGTCATCCGAGCATATAGTAAAGTATTATTAAGACATAAACAAGAGTAACAAAGAACAATAGATAGCCTTCCCAGAGTACACATTTGAATTCAGAATATAGTTTTCATTTTCAAAATTAAATTATCATGGAAAGAAACCTGAAAGAATTTAATAGAACATGAAAGATTTAGTGCTGGATTCTCTAAGAAACTATTCCCCACATTTAGATTTAAAAATTATAGATAGACAGAAATACATATACAGATACAGATATGTATCTATGTAGATACATAGATAGAGATAGAAAGGTGTGTGTGTGTGTGTGTGATGTGTGTGTATATCTGCATGCAATGAAAGGAATGATAGTATCATTTTTAAATTGCTATAGTTACCTATATGCTGAGATAGCTTTTCTAAATATATAAATTTTGGTTATATTGGAAGAATGAATAATTTTTTCAAAGACCTCTCAGTTGAAGACTATATCCTATAGGCTTTCAAAAATATCTTCCTTATTACCATTCTTAAATCAAGTTTTTTATTTCACAGTGTAACACATTTAAATAATGCAAATGTTAAAAGTATAAAGTACATCCAAGAAGTTTCACTTTTCCCTTCCTTGTAACTCCTTTTCTGTCATTCGCCCGAATGGAACAATTGTTGTTATTTGTTGTTTATATCTTTTGTATGTATAAGCACATATAATTATTTTCCTGTTTCTTAAGTAAAATGCATCAAATTTTATACAAATGTTCACAATTGCTTTTCAGGCAACAGCGTTAACTCCACTTTTAAATTTCCTTTCAATTTATAACATTATAAACTAGCGAGAGGGTAAAACATGCAGATGTCCAAACTTGTCTAGCTTTTGTCTGGTTACCCAATTTTTTTTTTAATGTTTACAGAAAATCATTCTGCTAACTTGTAACTGCTCATACTTTAATAAGGAAACTCAGCAAGACCACAGAAAAAAGTCCTGGTGAACTGCTTTCATAAAGATTACAGCCAAGAAAATTCTATGGATCAGTTTCACTCTGTAGCACATGGGGTTGCCATGAGTTGGACTTGACAGCAATGGGTTTCATCTTTTAGAACATGTTTTATTAGACGTTTTGATGAATATATTGATGCCATGTTGATTAAATTTTCTCATGAAACTGAAACAGGTGGCAAAGCTACAGAACACAATCAAAATTCCAAAAGATCTTGACAAGTTGGCATGGTGGGCCAATGGTTAAAAAAATGTTTTTTGAGAGAAATTAGTAGAATGCATTTGAAAACCCACACAGAAATGAAATATAGAGAAGATTCATCAACACTGGTTAAAAAAACTTAGTGTTTGATTTGATGGATAATTATGTCAGATTTCATTAAGAAGTAAATATCATCTTAGACTGTGTAAACAGAAATGCAATACCAAAGAACAAGAAAATGATCATGCTAAACTCTGAGTTGATTAAACAATATCTGTACTGGATTCTTGTATTTTTTTTCTGGGCATTCTTCGGTGGTGATTTCTGATGTGAATTAAAAATGTGACCAGAGTAAGATCATACTTGTTAGCAGAGAGTTTTGAAACTATGTCAATACTGTTATATGTCTATAAGAAGTCTTATTTTGATTTAAGAAGAGTATCACATAATGGCTAGAGAATGAGAGCCCACACATTTGGTCATGTGTTACTGGAGTGTTCATTTATGTTTTGGGCTTTGACATTTACAAGATGTTGACATAGCTGGGAATGATCAGGAAATAATAATCAGAATGTTAAAGCAATATTTCTAATTCTGACCAAGATGAAATAACTGAGATTAGATTTACCCTCTCATCTTAAATGAACAACTGTAAAACACAGACAAAATATATGAAACTATGGCTTTCGAAACACTGGACATCAGGCAATGAAGGACAGGTAACAAACGAGGGAAGCCATACAATTGTTCTAGGTTTCTTCCTTGAGAGAATTTCCAGACTGTGCTGCAGGGAGCAGGACACAGCTGGAATCCAGCAGACTAACCGAGTTAAGGAGAGGGAGCAGAGTCCAGGGAGACCATGGCAGCTAGAGTTTTCAGGACAGAGTACCAGAAAAGAGAGAGCTGCACTGAGAAGAGAATATCTGTGTCCTTGTGTTAGTCAAAAATATTTTAGATATGACACCCAAAACATGACCCATTCAAAAAAAAAGAATGAAATGGAATTCACCAAAATTCAAAATATCTGCTCTTCAAAATACACTGCTAAAGATGTGAAAAGATAACTCACAGCCTAGAAGAAAATATATATATAAAAAAATACACCTCGTGAAGGACTGATGCTCAAAATATATAAAGAACTCTCAAAACTCAACAGGAGAACAAACAATCCAGTAATAACATGTGCAAAGCATTCAAAAAGATACTTCATCAAAACAGATGTGCAAATGGAAAACAACACATGGAAAGATACTTAAGAACTTACATCGATTTATCAGCTAGGTTTGTTAGAGGTATCTTCAGAGTATACCCAAAACGGACGCTTCTCACCATCTCCTCCTTTGCCACCCATACCCCCTTGGTTTATTCTCAAGAGTATATCATAACTCATTCTGTTTTAACAAACTCACCCAAACACAAAGGTAGCCAATTTTCGCCTCCAAGGCATTTTTACATGCTTTCTGTCACTGGGTGGCAAAAACGGTTTGTACTCGACTTACCAACCAAAGTGTTGGTGATTTGAACCCACCCACCAGTGTCAAGGAAGAAAGCCCTGGCAATCTGTTTCTGTAAAGAATATAGCCAAGAAAACCCTATGGAGCATAGTTCTATTTTGTAACACATGGGGTTGTCATGAGCCGGAATCAAGGAGAAAGCAACAAGTATCTTTCTATATGGCTTGCTTCCCTCTTCAAACTTTTTATGGTATCATCTTCTGAGTGAGATCTTTGTTTATAAACTACCCTATTTAAGACACTGTATCTCCCCCACCTCCCTTCTATCTAGAATTAATTGCTTTTTCCATTTTCTGGCTTTCTTTTTTGGCATAGTGCTCATTATCTCCTCACATATATTTGGTTTACTTATATATTTTGCTTACTGATTTATTCACCTCCCCCCCTTAAATACTTATTCAGTCTGTATGCTGAGCAAATAATCAGAGAAGCTGGACTTTATGAAGATGAGCAGGGCTTCAGGATTGGACGAAAACTCATTAGCACCCTGCGATATGCAGATGACACAACCTTGTTTGCTGAAAGTGAAGAGAACTTGAAGCACTTACTGATAAAGATCAAAGACCAAAGTCTTCAGTATGGATTACACCTCAACATAAAGAAAACGAAACTCCTCCCAACTGAACCAATAAGGAACATCGTAATAAATGGTGAAAATATTGAAGTTGTCAAGGATTTCATTTTACTTGGATCCACAATCAATGCCCATGGAAGCAACAGTCAAGAAATCAAACGATGTATTGTATTGGGAAAATCTGCTGCAAAAGACCTCTTTAAAGTGTTAAAAAGCAAAAATTTACTTTCAGGAATAAGGTGTGCCTGACACAAGTCATGGTATTTTCATTCGCCTCACCTGCATGCAAAGGCTGGACAATGAATAAGGAAGACGGAAGAAGAATTGACACCTTTTAATTATAGTGTTGGCGAAGAATATTCAATATACCATGGACTGCCAAAAGAACGAAGAAATCTGCCTTGGAAGAAGTACAGCCAGAGTGCTCATTAGAAGCAAGGATGTTGAGACTTCGTCTCACATACTTGGACAGTTATCAGGAAGGACCAAAGCCTGGAGGAGGACATCTTGCTCAGCAAAGGAGAGGGTCAACAAACAAGAGGAAAGCCCTGGATGAGACGGAGTGATACGATGACTTCAAGGATGGGCTCAAGCGTAACAACAATGGTGAGAAAAGCACAGAATCAGGCAGTTTTTCATTCTGCTGTACACAAGGAAGCCACTTGACGGCACTTGACCACTTGACAACAACAACTTAAATGGAGGGTTAAAAGAAGACTTAAATGTGAATTTATTTTATGTGTGTGGTTGTATTCTTATTTTCCCCACCATTTTATTGATCCTCAGCACATAAATTAGTACCCAGCACAAACTAAGTACTGATAGTAGGCAGAATAACGGACCTCCGAACATGTCCACATCATAATCTCTAGTACTGTGAATATGATGCCTGACATGCCTGAAGGCTACTTTGCAGATGTGATTAAATTAAGGATCTTGAATTGGGGGTGGGGGATTATCCTGAATTATCATATATATGGGGCCCAATCTAATCACCAGGATCCTTAGAGTAGGAAGGCAGGAAGATCAGTTTCAGAGAGAGATTTGAAGACTTTTATCTGCAGGTTTTGAAGATGGAGGAAGGGGACATAAGCCAAGGAATGCAGGTGGCTTATAGAAGCTGGAAAAAGAAAAGAATTCTTCCCTAGAGCCCGCAGAAGGAGCACTGCCTGCTGACACATTGATTTTAGCCCTATTTTGGACTATTCTGGACTTCTGAACTCCAGAAATTTAAGATAATACATTTGAGTTGTTTTAAGCCACTGAATTTGTGGTGATTTTTTACGGCAGCAATACAATACAAACAAAATAACAGACATATTTGTTGAATCAATCAAATAATTATATTGAGGCAAAATATGCATTTAAAGAGGATATAAGCTTGTTTTTGTAATCTGTTTTATTTTTTCCAAAATTGAGAATTCTCTGACTCTGATTCTTGATAACACAAAAATCTAGAAACACATCATTATCTGATATCCTTTGCTGCTATTGCTATTCTTTGTCATTTACAGGAGCTTATCTTAGGCGCAGTATCCTCATACGGATTAGAACACTTACCTTGCAGATTTGTTTTTGTTTTGAAAATGAAACAGTGAATTTTCTAGCCTGTGCCTAGCAGGTTCTCAATACATGGTAGCTGCTGTCAATACATTTTTTTTTTTTCCTTCTATTACTTTCTGGTTCTTGTGCCCTCACACATTTTTCTGCTTCTCCTAAACTTACATAAACAAAAGGATGGTCAAACCCTTTAAGTTCAGCAGCTTACGGCTCTAATTAAGAACATTTAAAAGCAAAGTCAACTAGTAGATGTTCGGATTGAATGTGACTGTTAAGGAAAATCTGTAAGAACGTGAGCTGGGTGGGGATTGGACGAAGCTTTGCTGTCTGATCCTATAATTTTCCATGAGTGTATCACTGGCATCCCCTATGTGAGTTAAAGGTCTCCTTGTACATAATTTTCTTTAGCTGGAGGTTTCTTCATCTTGCAGATCCCTGGTGGCGCAATGGTGAAGCTCCCAGCTGCTAACCGAAACTTCAGCAGTTTGAAACCACCATCTGCTCCGTGGAAGAAAAATGTGACAGTCTGCTTGTGTAAAGATTACAGCCTTAGAAACCCTATAGGGTAGTTCTACTCTGTTCATAGGGTTGCTATGAGTGGGAATCAATTCGACAGCAACAAATTTGTTTTTGTGTGTTTGTTTTTGGATTTTCTTCATACTGCTATTTAAATATTCCTTCCAGTGGAGAAATTTCGTATCTAACCTTCTTTCTCAAAGCACTTGCTCCATTTTTTGATATTATTTTATTTAGATAAACAATGTTGTTCAGCAACTAACACTTATCTAACAACTGCAGATTTCTCAATCTTTCCTCCAATTACTTGTGTTTTGTTTCTTACAACTTACAATTTAATTAATTAATTTTTTATTTTATAACAATTGAAAGTGCTCAAGAGATTTCCCTCATGTTTTCAAGAAATGTGTTTATGTAAAGCTGGTTGTTAACATTATCTAGAGTATGACTAATTCTAGGGAGATTGTGGTAAAAGATGTTGTTATGTTTGTGTTTTGCAAAAGTAACAGTGTATTTTCTAAATATTAAAATACATGTGACAGTTGTAACAAGCTCAACTGTAATAGGTGGAATCATGTCTCCCAAAGATGTCCACATCCTAAACCTCAGAACCTGGGAATATAGCCAAAGGGAAATTAAGGTTGCAGATGGAATTTTGTTACTGATTAACTGACATTAAAATAGGGAGATTATCCTGGATTATGTAGATGGACCCAATGTAATATCAAAGGTCCTTAAAATTTGAATAGGAAGGCAGAAGAAGAGTCCCTGTTAGAGTGATGTGACATGAGAAGGATTGCACCCTCCCTCGCGGGATTTGAAGACGGAACAGGGCCACGGGCCAAGGAACGTGGGCACCCTCTAGAAGCTGGAAAAAAAACAAACCAAACCCATTGCTGTTGAGTCCATTACGACTCATAGCAACCCTATAGCACAAAGAACTGGCCCGTAGGGTTTCCAAGGAGTGCCTGGTGGATTCGAACTGTCGACCTCCTGGTTAGCAGCTGTAGTGCTTAACCACTGCGCCACTAGGGCTCTAGAAGCTGGAAAAGGCAAGGAAATAAACTCTCACCTAGAGCCTTCAGAGAGGAATGCCATCCTGAAGACACCTTAGTTTTAGCCCAGTGAGAACCTTCCAACTTCAGACTTCCAGAACTCTATGAAAATACGTTTATTTAAGAAACCAAGTTTGTGTTAATTTGTTACAGCTGCTGTAGAAAAAAAATTATATACCATCGCTGGTCAATTTCTTCTTGGATTCCACAAGGGAAAAACAATGAGAAAAAAAAAAATCCATCCTGGGAGAATAATTTTATAAAAACTCCATTGATGAAAGGCAGATGAACGTAATAAGTTTTACCCCAGACCGGTGTGAGAATAAGTGCAAATATTGGATTAAGGATGTTTCGTTTACTCTCCCTCCGAGATCTTTTATAAAAAATTTAAAGACTCCTTGGTAATTTTGTAGCATTAATCTAGAACAAGAGTTAACTTGAGTCCCTTCTCTCTCTGTCTTTCTGTGTGTGTGTGTGTGTGTGTGTGTGTGTGTGTGTGTGTGTGTTCATCTTTTTCCTTCCTTGCACTTAAAGTGGTTCAATGCACTATCCAATGATTTACAGTTCTCTCCTGATGCAATATATTTCTCTGAAGTCTTAGTATTTATACATAATATTTTTGTGGCTATTAGACTTTTAATTAAAGTAAAATTAGCAAAGATATAGTAAATACAAAACAAATTAGTAGGTACTATAAGACCAGAGGATAACTGGGAAACTTTTCATGTCTAGTTTCATAAATAACTAATTTTATCATAGCTAAGGATGAGCTAGACACTTACTTTGGTTAACTCATTACATTCTTTTAATGCTTAATACAAATCTCTTCCTCTTGAATTTCATACAAACCATTTACCATTTAAAAGACTGATGTAATCTTACACAAATCTCTCCAACTCATATGCATATAAAATCTGATTTACCTAGAGCCCATGTCATAGTCTTCTGAGCTTTATCTTTAGCATACTTTTTTGCAGCTATAGTAGGATTAAATTGAACAGCTAGACTAATAGGAAGTTTGGATCAGAGAATGAGATATCTGAGTTTAAAATGTCAAAGTTTTAGTATTTTCAGTGATTGGAAGGCCCAAGTTGTTATCTTGGGAGTGTGCAGTTACAGAGAAATAAAGGTGAAGGTCACTGGAAGGGAGCACTGGAAATGCAATGTCCTCAAGTCTTCAAGGATCTTACAGCCCAGTAGTGGCTACAAAGAATCAGGTAATTAATACACAATACAATCAGTACTATGACAGGCTGAATCAGCTGGCACTGGAACCAACTCAATGGCAATTTGTTTCAATAGGCGCAAGTAAGTCAATCATAGGGTGACTGGGGCAGAAGTCACATAAGAGTAAAGTGTAAAGCAGGCATAAGTTATCTAGGAAGACAGTATCTAAAGGAAGAGTGTTCCAAGCAGACATAATAATATTTGAAAATATTTAGAGAGAGCGAGCCTGATAGATTCTGGAAATGGCAGGTATTTGTGTATTAATGGAGATTAACCCCATCTCTGAATCTGCAACTGGTTTCTGACTTTCTTGGCCACAGTTCTGGCTCTTTGCCCGGCCAGGGCAGGTACAGGAAGATGTGCTGCGGGATGGCAGGAAGGACTCAGATAGCGGTAATTGGCTTTCCTTCTTCCTTCTGCCTAGTTTGTTCCTTGGAGATGGAGCTTGCTCTTCAGGCTCTTCTCACTCCATTTGGAACAGATTTTTTTTTTTTTTTTTTGGATAATACCCGGGTCTTCACTTTACACCAAACACAAGCATTACCCAGAACACGGAATGCTACATTCTGTCTGTTCTCTTATTTGAGAAGCCCAGGGCTACCTGGATTGAACTTGAGTTGTTCCCAAGTCTTTCAAAATCAGTGTTGGCTGGCTTTGCTACAGCAGGTAAGATAGAATGTAAGTTTGCCCACTTGGTTATATGGCCTATAAAACATACAAACCCATCTTTTAAATTACATGCGTCAGTCTTTAATCAACCACGTACAAAAGTAACATCCAGGCATTTTAAAAAACAGAATCAGTCTATAAGAAGAATACAAAATGACACTTGTCAAAGACTCACTCAAGCCGTCATTTGAAATCGACTCCCCCTCAACATGCTAACTAGTCATTATGCAATGTTCTCTCAGCTTTTTTTTCTTTCTTTTGTGTCTTGTGAAATCCTCAGAAAGCGATATACCTGGATCATACTTTCCTAGCAACTGGCTAAAATACTTTTTAGCAAGTCAAGATTTAATGCTATTCCTCAACCCAGAACTAAAATCATTCCCGAGGCCAACTCTTCAGACAAAGATTAGACTGGACAATGAGACATAAAATGATACTCATGAAAAGTGTGCTTCTTAGCTCAAGTAGATACCTGAGACTAAATGGGTGCTCCTGTCCAGAGGTGAGAAGAGGTGAGATGAGATGAGCAGAGAGGGTCAGGAGCTGGTTGAATGGACATGGGAAATCAGGGATGGAAAGGAGGAGTGTACTGTCATAGTATAGAGAGAGCAATTAGGGACACATAACAATGTATGTATAAATTTTTGTATGAGGGACTAACTTGAATTGTCAACTTTCACTTAAAGTACAACAATTAAAAAAAAAAAGATTTAATGCTATTCCTTGGCTTTTATGCAGAGGTTAAACATGAAATGTCCATTTGATAAATGTTTCTTAATTTTTTTTTTTGCAAAATCATGTTGCAAAATATTGTCCATTATGTCATGCAATGTTCCTTATATAAAGATTAACCTACAGTTCAGGGCCTGAAGAGAAGTTTTTCTCCCTAAATGAGCCAGTACGCTTTCTTTTAATCTGACAAAGGCAACTGCATAATTGAATATAAACATTCTTGTTTGGTTTTGGTCTTGTTTTGCTTTGCTCTAAGTCTGTCAGATAGCTCAGAATCAATTTCAAGGCTCAGCTGCAGTCACTAGCTTAATATAGTTGAAAGGCATAATAATTTTATGCTATTTTAAATTTGTTGTTGTTGTTGTTAGGTGCTGTCGAGTTGGTTCCGACTCATAGCGACCCTGCGTACAACAGCATGAAACACTGCCCAGAACTGGGCCATCCTCACGACTGCTATGCTTGAGCCATTGTTGCAGCCACTGTGTAAATCCATCTCGTTGAGGGTCATCCTCTTTTTCACTGACCCTCTACTTTACCAAGCATGATGGCATGATGTCTGTGTCCAAAGTTTGTGAGACAAAGCCTCGCCGTCCTTGCCCCTAAGGAGTATTCTGGATGTACTTCTTCCAAGACAGATTTTTTTGTTCTTTTGGCAGGCCGGGGTATATTCAATATTCCTCACCAACACTGTAATTCAAAGGTGTCAGTTCTTCTTCGGTCTTTCTTATTCATTGTCCAGCTTTTACATGCATATGAGGCTTTTGAAAACACCATGGCTTAGCTCAGGAGCACCTTAGTCCTTCAAATGACATCTTTGCTTTTTTACACTTTAAAGAGGTCTTTTGTAGCATATTTGCCCAATGCACTGTTGTTTCATTTCTTGACTGCTGCTTCCGTGGGCATTGACTGTGGATCCAAGTAAAATGAAATCCTTGACAATTTCAATCTTTTCTCCATTTATCATGATATTGCTTATTGGTCCAGTTGTGAGGATTTTTTCTCTTTATGTTGAGGTGTAATCCATACTGAAAGCTGGCTAGATGACCAATAATATATATATTATGCCAAAGAAAGAATTATCGTATGGTTGAATATTTCCAGAAGGGACATTTACATTCAATCTGTCACAGCCCCCCCTAATTTAGATTATAAATTCATAGAGGGAGGAAACTGATTCTCTTTTGACCAAACCTCACACCATATTGTGTAAGAACAGGCATTTGTTATGCAGTCTTGGGTAGGTTTCATCATATGTCTTCTATGAGTGTAAAGTTAGTGGTTGTGTTCTACTTAATCTGCAAGATTTCCTTTCCCCTGAATAAGGAAGAAATTACTGAACTCTCTTTATACACAGTAGGATATACTATTAATGTCTCCTTCCTACAAAGAGAAAATGAAACCAATTAAATCCAATCAACTTTCATTTACTGCAGAGGTTTAAATGCCCATATTCAAAGTACTTCTTACTAACCATGTTTAGTTTAACATAATATAAACCCTTTATTGAACTCCATTAAGATGGAAGTCTGCCAATCAACCAATCAGCTCTATTGAAAGTTTCAGATGACAAAGTTCCATGCTGATTTCAGTGGAAGAAAGATAATTTAACAGTAATACATATAATTAACATGATTAACTAACATTTCAAAACATGTACATCACTTCTTTTAAAAACTTAATTGCATTGATTTCATGTAAAAATCTAGCACTGTAAGTAAGACTTTCACAAGGTGGTAATTTAGGACTCTGAATCAAACTGAAATTATTCTAAATAACTCCAATGGAAACGTGTTTAAAGCATGTATGGACGGACAAAATAAGACAAGCAAATACAAACGGCTGATGTGAAAAAAAATTCAACCACATGAACAACTTGAAAATGTAAATAAACAACGACATACTATTTCTATCAACTATACGTGGAATTAGGCACTTTTACTCATTGTTTATTGCAACAAAAATTGTTATTACCTTTATAAAGGACAATTGGCAACATTTAATTATATAATGACTTATACTGCTACTTGTTACTGCCACAAAAAAATTTTAAAAACTTGATTTAACAATAAAATGGGACAATATCCCAAGGAAACAATCCTGTATTCATATTAAGTTTTATGTACAAGGGTATTAACCATAACTTTACTTATAATAATGAAAGATTAGGTAGCAAAAGTATATATCCCACGTTATAAAACCCAAACCATTGCCGTTGAGTCAATTCTGATTCATAGCAACACTATACTGTAGAATGTGATTAATAATTTGTGGAACAATGACACAATGGAATACTCTGGGAACATTTAAAATAATATTTTTGAAGAACAGGAAGCGGGACACTGTTCATAATATATTAAGTGAAAATCTGTTAACAAATGCATGTTCAATATAATCCCATTTTTGTTAAATACATCTTCTTTTATAGTTACTTGATACATATTATAGAAAAATATCCCTGTTGGGTATATATCAATATGTTAGCAGCTAATAAGAGTTGGGATCAAAGTTATATTACTGTTTATAATTTTTCTGAATTTCATCAAATATTACAAATTGTATGATTAAGCAAAATATAATTAGCTCATTATGTCTTAGTTACTAGGGAAATAAAATATTAAATTTGATCTGATTAAATGCATTCCTTGTTTCTTTCCTTCTACATGAAATAACTGCTATCTTCTCAAAAATTTCACATCTTCTCAAAAATTTCACATCGCTTCTGGTGCTTCATACAATTTCTTATCATCAGTACTAAATTCTGAAAACAACATCACCATTTTCCTAGGCCATCAGGCTCACATCCTTGGGATAACTCTTCATTATTCCCTTTCTGGCTAACTTAAAAAAATATATGCCATGTATCCTTTTCATTTCCAACCTATATAAACTGTCTTGGAAGAAGTACAGCCAGAATGCTCCTTAGAAGCATGAATGGCAAGCTATTTCACTTAGTTTGGACATGTCATCAGGAGAGATCAGTCCCTGGAGAAGGACATCATGCTTAATAAAGCAGAGGATTAGCAGAAAACCGGAAGAAACTCAACAAGATGGACTGGCACAGTGGCTGCAACGATGGGATCAAACACAGCAACAATTGTGAGGATGGTGTAGGACCAGGCAGTGTTTTGTTCTGTTGTACGCAGGGTCACTATGAGTCGGAATGAACTCGATGGCACCTCACAACAGCAATACATTTAATTTCTCTCAATTATTGTTCATTTATTTGAGAAGTATTTACTTAATGGCCAGTATGTGCCGGCATTGTTGTTTGTTATTTTCACCAGTTAAATAACTCCATCATAACACGATTTCTGGACTTTTGTGATAGACATTAACTGTTTTCCTGCATTCAGTATTCCTCAATGCAATTCAGCACCATACCTGATTGCATTTGGCAAGACTCTTTGGGTTTGAACTGAGAGGAATCCAGCTCGATCTGTACTAGCAAAAACAGCAACAAAACACGGTTGGAAGATTACCATTTCTCTTAGGGAATGTACAGGTTATCAGTTTATTGTCTCTCAGCTCTAAATTCACTCTGTTTGCCTGTTCTGTGAAAACGTACCTGGACTCTTCAGATAATTGTCCCTTGCCAGCTGGCATGGTGTTAAGTTCTGTCAGAGAATGCCCTGAAGAGATACTGCGGGAGGAAAGAGATTTTTGCTTCTTGGTCTGGCGTGTGAGCTCTGCACGTGTCTGTGGTCCACAGTCTCTCTAGCGTCTGGCTACTACAGCATAGGTGCCTTCTCCAGCACCAGGATCCTGCTTAGCACCTGCGGGTTAACAGCCCCCGGCAGCCAGCAGAACCTGGCAGTCAGCAGCTTCCCATGGTACATAGTGGCCAGCAAATTCCAGCAGCCAACCTTACCCAGTGGCCAACAGTTTACCCTGACACATCCTACTCCCCCACAGGTGGTTTCTTAGAAAACTGCCTCAGATGAGACACCTCCTGTGAACTGATTTCCCTTTGCACTCATCCAAGCGCTAGCTTTCTGGCAAGATCATGAGGGCAGATATTCAGCAAGAGCACCACAATGACTTCTCTTCCATCCACTGAGCCCCAACAGTGCCCTTGCCAGCAAATTCTGGATCTCTGCCTTGAGGCGGGGGAGTGGGAAGTTCTTCCCTGGGTGATCTCGCTCAGCCTTAGGATAGTGGCTGCTCCTTATATCAGCTATTGTGGCCCTAATACTCCCCAGCATGTTTTCTCCTTTTCAAAATGGCGACTGATAGCTTGACATAACTAACGCCATGATGAACCTGTAAGTTTTTTTTCTTTTTTCTTTGCCTTCTTCTGTCCACATACCTTTGTTAATGACTTTGTTTTGCTCTATCTGGCCACCTGTGGCTTACGATCCCCACAGGAAGATCAGAGCCCAGATGTCTGACATGTATATCTTTAGCCTGATAAGATGTCCAGCATGTATCTCTTTAGTCTGATAAAGTCTCTTGTAATTACCTTGTAATGAATAACTCATCCAGCCATGCCATCTGTGGGCTACAAAGACACTACTAACCTTTGTATAAATCATATATAAGCTCTAATGTAAAAATGTCTTTTGGGACTCCACAGAGACAGCCTTCGTTGTTGTCATATCCCCTTTGGTGGTCACCTCCTAAATAAACGATCTCACTCTTTCTGACTTGGTGTACGTTTCATTGGCTTGACTGCTCCAGGGCACGGACCCTAATCAGGCAACACTATCTCTCTGTTATTTGGGATCTCTTTACTTTTTAACAGCCAATCCTTTGTTACTTCAATCCCCTGCTATAATTAATAATTCTTTATACTAAGGTTTCTCTGCTCAAATTTCTATGTGGCTTCTCTCTCCTAATTGGATCCAGACTAACACAGGGATTTTCTGGCTTCAGGAATAGTTGGATCGAGGGATTCAAACAAACATAAGGATTCTGTGGTTCTCTTTTCACTTTGTGGCTCTGTTCTTCTATATGTTGGTTTCAGACTAAGGCAAGCACAACCTTCCATTGGATGGCAACAATGTCCGCCAGCAATCGCAGACTTACAGCTAGTAGGAACAAAGAGTAACTTTTTCACAGCAAAGTGATCATAGAGAAAAATATGACTGGTCAAGCTTGAGTCTTGTACTCTGGAGAAAACAATCACTGTGGCCATGGATATAGGTTATGCCCTGTCCCCCATGACAGAAAAGGTAGGACCATGTGATTGATAGGTCCATCAGCAAGGATATACAATAACATATCTAAATTTAATCTCACACTAATTTCTTCCATCTCTGAAATCTCTCAGTTATAATTGAATTCTTTTGGCATTTAATTATAACCTGTTTTGCATAATTACTTACTTGTTTTGTTATTTTACTTCCTTTATTGTAACAAAGGCTATTAGTGCTCACCAAACATCATTGGCCCTTCTGCATTTCCCAGTTTTCTTTAAAATTAGGTTGGTATCATGTTACACAGTGTCAGTGGAATGCAGGCAGAAGCAAAATACACTAATTCCAGTCCTGGCTCTTAAAATCATCCCATATGAAATTCCCACATTAACCTTTCCAGCTACCTTGATAAAAGAGAGGACTTTGACTAGCATTGGACTTTTCATGAGCAAGATATAAACCTTCATTATATTTATAATTTCAGAGCTTATTCATTACTACATATTAACCTACCCTATTCGTACTAACTTGAATTAGGTTTGGTGTGTTGTGCTTTTATTTTTATTCATCTCTAAATATTTTATTTATTTCTCTTTTGATTTCTTCTTTGAACTGTTGGTTGTTTACTAGTGTGTTCTTTAATTGCTACATATTTGCAAAATTTCCAGTTTTTCTTCTGTTATTGTCATCTAGTTTCATTCCATTGTGATCAGAGATGATACTCGATATAATTTCAATTTTTTTAAATTTATTGAGCCTTGTTTTGTGACCTAATACATGGTCTACCCTGGAGAATGTGCCCTGCAGTAGAATGTATATTCTGTTGTTGTTGAGTGGAATATTCTATATATGTCAGTTCAATCTAGTTGGTTTACAGTGTTGACCAAGTCCTCAATTTCCTTATTGATCTTCTGTCTAGATGTTCTATCCATTCTTGAAACATTATTTAAGTAACCGTTATATTTATCCCCGGAATTGCCTTTAATGGAGATCTTTTTTTCTTCAGGTGACTTCAAGTTACTTCTAGTATAATTTTGTTTTAACCTGAAGGTGTCCCTTTAGAATTTCTTGTAGGGCAAGTCTCATGCTTGTGAACTCCTTCAGCTTATGTTTAAATAGGAATGTCTTAATTTTGACCTTATATTTGGAATGCAGTTTTGCTGGATACAGAATTCTTAGTTAATATTTCTTTTCTTTTTAAAATATACTTTATTGATTTTTGGTGAAGGTTTACACAGCAGATTAGGTTCCCATTTAACAATTTCTCTGTATATTGTTCAGTGACATTGGTTACATTTTCCATACTGTATCAACATTCTCATTATTTCCATTTCCATTATTCTCACTTCCAGCACCCTCTGCCCTTCTCGCCTTTGCTTTACGGTAAATGTTAACTTTTTGGTCTCATATAGATGATTTTTTTTTTTAAAGGAGCACAGTACTCATATGTGACATTGTTTATGAGTTAATCTGTTATTTAGCTGAAAGGTGACCTCCAGGAGTAATTTCAGTTCAGAGTTTAAAGGGTATCTCAGGGTAGTGGTCTTAGCGAGTCCTCTAGTCTCTGCTGGTGCAGTAAGTCTGGACTATTTTTTTTTAAGAGTTTGAATTTTATTCTACTATTTTCTCCTGTTCTATCCAGGACACTCTATTGTGGCCCCAGTCAGAATGGTCAGTAGTTGTAGCCGGGTATCATCTAGTTCTTCTGGTCTCTGGATAAGTGAGGCTGTGGTTCGTGTAGACAGTTGGTCCTGTAGACTAGTTTCTTCTTTGAGTCTTTGGTTTCCATATTTCTCTTTTGCTCCAGATGAGTAAAGATCAACAGTTATGTCTTAGATAGCCAGTTGCAAGCTTTTAAGATCCCAGATACTACTCATCAAACTAGGATCTAGAATATAAACTTTATAGGCTATGTTGTGCCAGTTGACTGGCACGTCCAATGAGACTATGGTCCTAAGCCTTCAAACTCGGTAAACCAGTTCTGTGAGATATTTGGTTATGTCTGGGAAGTATCAGTGATTGTGCCCCTAGGTGTTTTATTATATATATAATTATATGTGCAGCACACACAAACATGTATATAGATATGCCTACAGCTATACCTATACATATTCACATATATATACACATATACCTTCCTATACACATGTATGCTTACATATCTACCTATGTAACTACTCATGTATTTTTTGGTTGTTACTGCTATTGTTGCCAGATTGTATATGTTATAGCATTTACCAATAATGTCCCTTATTCTTGTGTATTTCTTAGTGTCATCCTTTACCTTCGTTAATTGTGCTCGCTTCACCAACATTTGGTATTGCCTTTCCCATCACCAAAACAAACCAGTGTCTACTGTCTAGTGAGTGATTCACCCTCCCTCCTACTTCCATCCCTGGTAACCACCAAAGAGCATTGATTTCTATGTGTATACCTATTTTTGTCTTTTTATAGACGTGGAATCATACAATATTTGTCCTTTTGTGGATATTTCTTGTCTTATAGCATTTTAAATACGTTATTCCACTGCCTTTGACCTCCAGTGTTTCTGAGGAGAAACTGACATTTAATCTTATTGAAAATTTCTTATTTATGATGATTAGATTTTCCCTTGATGCTTTCAAGATTATCTTTGAAGTTCAAGAGTTTGATTATAAGGTGTCTTGGTGTAGATTTCTTTAGTGTATTCCACTTGGAGTTCATTGAGCTTCTTAAATGTGTAGATTCATGTTCTCCATCAAATTTGGCGAGTTTTTGATTATTATTTCTTTAAATATGTTTTCTTTCCCTTTCTCTCTCTCTTCTCTTGAGACTTCCATAATGTACATGTTGGTTTGCTTGATGGTTCCCCAAAGTCCCTTAGGCTCTGTTCAGTTTTCTTTGTCCTTTTTATTTTTTGCTTCTCAGACTTATTAATATTGATTGTTCTATCTTCTAGTTCACAGATTCTTTCTTCTGCCTTCTCAAATCTACTGTTATATACCTCCAGTGAATTTTTCATTTCAGTTATTTTACTTTTCATCCCCCGTATTTCTGTTTGGCTTTAAAAAAATTATATCTCTTTATGGCTCTTTTTGTTTTTTTCCTTTATCATTTTCTTAATTTCCTCTAGTACTTTAAGCGTGTTTTCCTTTAGCTCTTTGATGCATTTAATACTGTTGTTTTAAAGTCTTTGTCTAATATATCCATTATCTGGGCTTCTATTGTGACAGTTTATGTCCCTTTATTTCGTTCTTTTAAATAGACCATCCTGTCCTGTTTCTTCACATGCCATGTAATTTTCTTTGTTGAAACTGGGGCACGTGAATATTATGTGGTGTCTTAGTCGTCTAGTGCTGCTATAACAGAAATACCACAAGTGGATGGCTTTAACAAAGAGAAATTTATTTCTTCACAGTAAGGTAGGCTGAAAGTCCAAATTCACGAGGTCAGCTCCAGGGAAAGGCTTTTTCTCTCTGTTGGCCTTCTTCTCTTCAGTGTTCCCCCAGACTAGGAGCTTCTCTGAGCAGGGACCCCGGTCCAAAGGATGCACTCTGCTCCTGGCACTGCTTTCTTGATGGTATGAGGTCCCCACTTCTCTGCTTGCTTCCCTTTCTTTTTATCTCTTGGGAGATAAAAGGTGGTGCAGGCCACACCCCAGGGAAACTCCCTTTACACTGGATCAGGGATGTGACCTGGGTAAAGGTGGTGTTACAATCTCACCCGAATCCTCTTTAACATAAAATTACAATCACAATATGGAGGCCAAACACACAATTCTGGGAATCATGGCCAGCCAAATTGATGCACACATTTTTTGGGGGACATAATCCAAACCATGATATGTGGTAACTCTGGAAAATCAGATTCTTCCCTTTCCCCAGGGTTTTCTTTTTGTTGTAGTTTGTTTTTAATTCTTGAGCTGGACTTGTCTGTTTGTTTAGTGACTCCCTCTAACTATTTTGGCAAAACTGCCTCCCTGAATGTGTGTGGACACTGACCATAATGTTCAGCTAGTGTTTTGAATTTGTTTTCTATAACACTAGGGGACTGGTAGAAAGAAAAGAAAAACTAAAAACTAACAACAACAACAACAACAACGAAAACTCTTCCAGTCTTTGCAAATCGGCTCCGTGGCAGGGCCCTCCTTTAGCACTTAGCCAGGCTTGCACTGAGCCTAAGGATGCTCCAAGGTAAACGCGTACGACTTTTTTAGGTAATTCCCGAGCATGCATCTTGCCCTAGGCATGTATGAGACTTTCCCAATTTCCCCATATACACAGTGCAATTGAAAGCTTAATTTCTGAAAGAAATTTTCTTTATAGCCTCTCCTTCCTGCTTTTTGGGTCTATTTTATGTCTTAATGGCCCTAGCCCACTACTCCTCAGTGTTCTGTAAGCTCTGAGTCCAGCACCTTGCTTCAGTCTAAGTAGACACAAATGAACAAAGCAGGCGAGAATAACATCGTAAAGGCTCTGAGAACCAAATTGTCATTGGAACTACAGTCTACTAATAAATCAAAAGCTATACACTAAGCCTAAATAGTATGACTGTCTGCTAAAATAGAAAATTTAAATAGGACCAATAGTCTCCTAAGATAATATTACAAAAGTTTAGGATGCACTTAAAAATTAGTCATTATACCAAGAAGCAGGGAAATTACAACTTGAATGAGAAAAGAAAATCAATTGGTGCTGCTACTGAGATGAATCAGACATCAGAATTGTCTGACAGGATTTTAATGCAGCATAGATGAATCAGATGTCAGAATTGTCCGACAGGATTTTAATGCAGCATAGATGAATCAGATGTCAGAATTGTCTGACAGCATTTTAATGCAGCATAGATGAATCAGATGTCAGAATTGTCTGACACGATTTTAATGCAGCATAGATGAATCAGATGTCAGAGTTGTCCGACAGGATTTTAATGCAGCATAGATGAATCAGATGTTAGAATTGTCTGACAGGATTTTAATACAGCATAATAAAATTGCTTCAGCAAGCAATTACAAATTCTCTTGAAACAAACAAAAATAGAAAATCTTGGCAAATAAATTGAAATTATAAAAAAGAAAGTATGAATACAAAATTCATAATAGAAATTAATATAAATATGGAAAATAGAATTTATAGAACTGAAAAATACTATAATGTAACTAAAAATAAAAAGAATAAAGTGTTGCTAACAGAAGATATAATCAGAGAACTTGAGGACAGATCAATGGAATTGCTCAATCAGAATTAAAGAAAAAAAATAAACTGAAAAAAGTGTACAGATCCTCAGGGACTTGTAGGACAATAGTAAAGGATTTAACATTTGTATTATTAGAGTGCTAAGAGGGGAAGAGAAAAAATGTGGGACTGAAAAATGTTTGCAAAGAAATAATGGATGAAACCTTCCCAAATCTGGGGAAAGTTATAAGTTACAGATTCAAGAAGATATAATTTGGTCTGTCTAATATAGAAAAGAAAATTGAATTTCAAAGGGAAGCCTAAAAGAGAGGGAGCCCACAAAATGGAGAGGCCAGGAATATTAGAGGGGAAAAAAGGCAAACCAATGGAAATGTGAATCTTGTCTACAGATGTGAAATGTATATAACAGTCTCTAATCAATGTCTTATGTGTGTGTATCTTTGTGTGGTGGTTCTGAACTGGGAAAACAGATGTTGGAAGGCAATCTGTAAGTGATTAAATACTTCCATTGTCCTTATTATATACGTACCTTCACATGTATTTTTATGATTGATTCATTAATGTCTCTAAGTCCCACTAGAGGTGACCATGGATATGCTGTTAGCTTACCATTGTATCTCCATTCCTAGCAAAGTGTCTGGCACATGGCAGCACTCAATAAATATTTGTTAATTAATGCACTGAACAAATTCACTGAAATAAAAATTATATCAAAAAGAGCTAACACAGAGTGGTTTCTACTTGGTAAGCATTACGATTTATATATATTGATTTAGGTCTCATGACAATTATGTAGTTTTGGTCTCAAAGTTAGTATATCATAGTTTTGATTCCAATCAGAACTGGGGGTAGGGACTGAAAACCAGAGGAGACTGGTGAAAACGTGTGTAAATAACAGGAATCCAGAGAGAGACTGAAAGGACCAATGCCTACCTTCAGAATTGAAAGTGACTGGGACTTTCACAGATATCTGGGTTATCTCAGTTATGTTTATGGGAATAGTGACATTTAAAAAAATTAACTTTCATGCATTTAAATTAATAAATCTGGTTTTTTGCAGTTTCTGCCATAGAGTGTATACTCTGGAAGACCGTCCTCAAACAAGATAACACTTTTAACATATTTTTTCATTGTTTCAAATTTAACAATAAAGCCTTTACTCCATCTTCAATTTATTGTTTTATTGTGTAAAGATATAGAGATTGTGCAAACTTCATTTATTTAATAAGTAATTCTTCCCCTCTTACCCCCAGTGATTTGAAGGAGCATCTTTGTCTTATATTAAATTATCATAGGTACATGGTATCTTTCTGGGATTTATAAACAGTTCTATTGCTCTTGATCACTCTATACCAATACTAATCCCACATTATATTAATTATTGTAAATTATAATATATGATGTACACACATTAAATTTTTTTGGCTTTTTATTTAGATGTCATTATTTTGAAAATATCTCATCAAGTTATTAAATAGCCACTGGTGTTTTCATTTGAATTGCTTTGAATTTATAAGTTGTTTTTTTTGAAAGTTGAGTTTTTGTATTCTTTAGAATAGTTTTGTGTTGTTCTTCACTCGGTAAATATCTGTTTATTGCCTGTCCTAGGTTGGGCATTAGAAGCTTGTATAGAACAAATCCTATGCAATTCTTGCCCTTACATTACTGAGAATCATGTGTGGAACATAGGCAGGTGTTAGGAATTGAATTGTGTCCCCCCCACAAAATATATATTGTAAATCTTAACTCCTATAGTTATGGAGGAGCCCTGGTGGCACAGTGGTTAAGTGTTTGGCTGCTAACCAAAAGGCTGGCAGTTCTAATCTACCAGCCGCTCCTTGGAAACCATATAGGGCAGTTCTATTCTGTCCTATAGGGTTCCTATTAGTTGGAATCAGGTGGGTTTTGTTTGTTTGTTTGCTATAGTTGTGGATGCAATCTCATTTAAGAATAGGGTTTTATTTGCTATGTTAATGAGGCCACAGCAATGTAGGGTGTGTATTAAGGCCATTATGTTTGAGATATAAAAAGAGCAGATTAGGCACAGAAGTAAGGTATCACAGATGGAGGAAGAAAGATGCCATGCCACACGAAGATCGCCAAGGAACCAAAAAAAAGAAGCTGAAAGAGACAAAGACCTTCCTCCAGAGCTGACAGAAAGAGAAAGACTTCTCATACAACAGGTGCTGAATTTGGACTTCTATCCTCCTGAAATGTGAGAAAATAAATTTCTGTTTGCTAAAGCCACCCATTTGTGGTATTTCTGGTGTAGCAGCACTTAGAAACCAAGGTAGCAGGTAAACAACTAAAAGAGTGGAGATTAACGATAAGCAGAGTACAGGGAACCTTGTAATCACAGAGCAGAAAGAGTTCACCTGATCAGGGATTAGGGTAGCCTCCGAAAGGAAGTGACATTTAAACCTAAACCAGAAGGATGCAAAGGAGGTAGCCATCTTAAGACGGCAGTGGAGAGTAGAAAGGATATTAAAACCAAAAAAACCAAACCCATTGCAGTCAAGTCGACTTCGACTCATAGCCATCCTATAGGACGGAGTAGAACTGCCCCATAGGGTTTCCAAGGAGTGGCTGGTGGATTCAAACTAGACTGAAATAAGAGTATATTAACAAGTTCAGAGACTAGGGAGTTGGGGAGTGGCATTTTTGGGGAACTGAAATTTCAGTAGGCTAGAACAGAGATTTTGATAGGGAATATGGCAAGAGATGAAGTTAGAGAGGAAGGATAAGTCAGAGCATGTAAACTATTAGGAGTTTTGGTTGTCATTTTATCCTGTTTTTCTTTACATTTTGAGATAGTTATCAATAATTTTTACCTTTGTTTCTCCAGTATATTCAACATGTAATGTCAATTCCTTATTAAATGCATATTGCTCAACAAATGCATGTTGAATAAATATTTGCCTGTACTAAGTGAACGTTTTCATGAGTAGGGTAACAAAAACCATGTTAACTAAATTATAGCGGCATACCTTACCTTATAGACTACTTTATGCTTTTAAATTTTTTCCTGGTATGCCACGAATTAAAATATAAAATAAAGATG
>NW_004444035.1:8120738-8123981 GCF_000243295.1 Trichechus manatus latirostris | reverse complement strand
ATATTTTCAACAAATGTAATATAATACAATTAAAATAAGAAATTAAGTTAATTATTCACTTTTATGTCCTTCATCTAAAACATTTACAAGTAAAATACTATATTTTTACCGGAATTAACGAGCTGTTGGAATGACAGAAAATTGCTGTTGTTTTTAGATGCTGTCTAGTCCGTTCTGACTCATCGTGACCCTATGTACAACAGAAAGAAACACTGCCTGGTCCTGCGCCATCCTCACAATCATTGCTATGTTGGAGCCCACTGTGTCAATCCATCTCGTTGAGGGTCTTCCTCGTTTTTGCTGACCCTCTACTTTACAAAGCACCATGTCCTTCTCCAGGGACTGGTCCCTCCTGATAACATGTCCAAAGTAAGTGAAACAAAGTCTTGTCATCCTTGCTTCTAAGCAGCTTTCTGGCTGTACTTCTTCCAAGTCAGATTTGTTCATTCTTCTGGCAGTCCATGGTATATTCAATATTCTTCACCAACATCATAATTCAAATGGATCAATTCTTCTTCAGTCTTCCTTATTCATTGTACAGCTTTGACATGCATATAAGGCAATTGAAAATGTCTTGGCTTGGGTCAGGTGCACCTCAGTCTTCAAGGTGACATCTTTGCTTTTTAACCCAGAAAACTAAGGGAAGACAAATTAAAACCTTAATGTCTTGTCTGTGACTTGTTAAAGGGCCAGATGCTATGGGTAATTTAATTGTGCTTAGCAACCAGCAGCAGTCCTGTGAATGTCGTGGCAAACAGATGCACCGTCCTTGGCCAATAAATCAAGTTACAACCCTTAATAAACTTAAGAAGCTAAAATTAAATGTTACCTGGGATGATCACCCAAACCATTCAATATAAATTAGGGTAATTTGGAGTAAACACTATCTTCTCTTTGCTCTCTCCTTAAGAAACTAATAATCATAATAATGACAGCAGTTAACCCTTCTATGATTCTTACTGTGTTCTAAGATCTTTGCTTATATCAATTTACTTAATCATCAAAATAACCTACAAGGCAGATATTATCATTATTCCCATTTTATAGTTAGGAATCTGAGGCACAGAGAAGTTAACTAGCTTGCCAAGATCACACAGCTGGAAAATGGTTAGCAGGGGATTTGAAACTCGTGCAGCTTGGCTCCAGAGTTTATGCTCTTCACTATTCTGTTTTTCTGCTTCCCAGAACATTTTGAACTGATGTTGAACTTCCAGTAACAGTGAACGGGGCATCAACAATCTCAGTGGGATGAAGATGTTAGAACTGAATGAGTACTCTCCTCAAGTCAGGCGATGCAGGCTTTCGTTCTTTGGAAAAGCATCACCGTGTAAAAATATGGCGCTATGGTATACAAATAAACACTACAATACTCCCTTGACTTTAAAAGGTAAAGTTAACACCAACATATAAAAAGTTTAGAAAGAACTGCTCCTTGAACAGGCTAATCTCACTCTGGGCCACTGCAACGCACAAAGTGCTTTATCCAGCAGGCATGCTAGTCCAGGGTGGGCGGAATTTACGAACGGTGTGGAGGAGGGTCAGGATAGGCATTAGTTGACTGTCTTAGTCATCTAGTGCTGCTGTAACAGAAATACCACAAGTGGATGGCTTTAACAAACAGAAATTTATTTTCTCACAGTCTAGTAGGCTAGAGGTTAGAAGTCCAAATCAGGGCGTCATCTCCAGGGGAAGGATTTTTCTCTTTGTTGGCTCTGGAGGAAGGTCCTTGTCATCAATCTTCGTCTGGATGAGGAGCTTCTCTGTGCAGGAAACCCAGGTTCAAAGGACGCACTCTGCTCTTGGCACTGCTTTCTTGGTGGTATGAGGTCCCCGACTCTCTGCTTGCTTCCCTTTCCTTTTATCTCTTGTGAGATAAAAGGTGGTGCAGGCCATACCCCAGGGAAACTCCCTTTACATTGCATCAGGGATGTGACCTTAGTAAGGGTGTTACATCCCACCCTAATCCTCTTTAACATAAAATTACAATCACAAAATGGAGGAAAACCACACAGTACTGGGAATCGTGGCTCAGGCAAATTGATACACACATTTTTGGGGGACATAATTCAATCCATGACAGTGACCCTGGAACTGAATAGTACAGCAGCTGTTATACTTTATCCCATTCGCTCTTCTCTGGTCAATTTCCCAGGAAACACGATCAATCAAAATTTTGTAGAAACTGTTCCCAAATGGGACAAACTTACTATAAGAAGTAATTGGATCTGAAAAAGGTAAGGGGTGGGTTACAGTAGAAATTGTGGGCAATATCATCTGCAGAAGGTTCCATCCCTTTCTGGGCATTGCTGCAGGGTACTGTGTAACTCAAGGTTATGCCCTCTCCTGGGGGGCACCCAAGGTCAGTGATTGGCTGATGCACGGAAGCAAAGCCTAGCCTTTTTTCCTCAAATACATACATCTATGAAGGGCTATCCTAGTTCCTGAATTCCTTGAAGCATCAGTTGAGGTCTCGGTTTTAGGGCAGTAAGGGTCAGCTTCTTCCTCTGTCCTGCCCTATCTTCCTGCCCTTCCTCATTCCTTTACATATGTATCCCTAAGAAGCACTGCCCAATCAACTTTCTGCATGCAGCTCTCCATCTCTGTTTCCAAGAAACTCAAAGTATGACCCATGTTAATATGTTTTCATCCTCCAGACACTCTCTGCTTATATCTGTTCATCAGTTTACCTCTAATTTATATCGCACAAAGCATACCTTTGATACTACAGTGCTACTCCGAGCTCAAATTTTCAAGTGATTTATTCCATATACAAACTGTATTTTCCTGGCAAAATAGATCATTAATTGTTACTTAAATATATCCAGAGATATTCTTACTAGGGAATGGAACTACCAAGGGCAGAATAAGACCAAAAGTGATACTGCAGTATAGTTTTTGTTTTCTCTTTGTCAGCAAGTAAGGTTAGCACCAGGGGCTGTGATGGGTGTCACCCCAGTGACAGAGACCAGGGACACCAGCTCTGTAGGGTCGAGGAGTGCATGGATAGTGAGGTAGGGAGGTCTTTAAACTTTCTGTTTGTGCATTCCATGACTCTGCACTAAAACTCAAGGTCACCAGTAAGTATATATTATGCATCTTGGGTGTTTCTTAAAACATATTCAGATTTGAAGGCTCAATTAGGTTAAAATACTATTTCTAAATTTTTTTTCCGTAATTTTCTAAAATAGTTTTTTTTTTTAATTGTACTTCAGGTGAAGGCTTACAGTACAAATAGTTTCTCAT
>NW_004444035.1:8104811-8120638 GCF_000243295.1 Trichechus manatus latirostris | reverse complement strand
CTATATGGGTTTCTTTGAGCTTCCTGGATGGCCAGCTTTTCATTTTTCATGATATTGGGGAAGTTTTCTGTCGGCAGTTCTTCAATGATCCTCTCTGTGTTTTCTGTTTTCTCCCCCTGTTCTGGAACTCCAATCACTCGCAAATTTTTGCTTTTGATTGTATCCTACATAACTCTCAGGGTCTCTTCATTTTTCTTTGTTCTTTTTTCTGTGTTCTCCTGAAACAGAGTTGTATCCAAGTGTTTGTCTTCAATTCCACTGACCCTGTCTTCCATTTCAAATCTGCTTTTCAGCCCTTCTATGACACCGTCCATTTCTGAAATCTTGTTGTTTCTCTTTTGGATTTATAATTGTTGTCTTTGTATAATTTCTAGTTGTGAATTTCTTTTGGCATTTTGTACTCATTATTGTCCTAAATTCTTCCAATTTTTTGTCTGTATTTTCTATGAATTTGTATATTTTTTCCTCATTTTTGTCTGCTTTTTGCTTCAGCTCCTGGAGAATTCTGATATTAGAGATTTGAATTCCCTATCAGGTAGTTCTAGTGACTTTTCTTCCACTGGAAAGTCATCTGGTATTTTATTTTGGATGCCTACTGGAACCATCCTGTCTTGTTTTTGTAAATGTTTTGATATTTTCTGCTGTCTTCACGGCATTCAGTAGTTATTTTTCTCATTTATTGATTGTAGATTTCTTTGTTTTGTCTTTTTCTTTTTTTTTATTTGGCTGTGTCTGAGCAGGTGGGCTGTGTGTTCTTTGGTGTTTGCTTGTCTGTGGGCACGTTACTTATTGCCTCCTTCTCCAATTTTTAGGGTCAGTCGCTCAGATATTGCATGGCAGGGCAGGTCTAGCTGAAGAGGAGTTACTGGGACTGGTTGTTTGTGGCACTTACATCAGCCACCAGGGCGGGTTGGTAATCATTGCAAGGCAGGTTCCAGTAGGCCGTGCTTGTGCTGCTTGGTGGTGTGATGTTAAGTGCATGGTTCAGGTAGGCAGGATGTAGTGGGGAGACTGTTATGTGTTGAGCTAAGATGGGTACGGGAGAGAGGCAAATAACCAGTTGTTTTGTCTCCCGCTGGAAGCTCCGTTAAGCTACTTTCTCGTACCCCCTATTTTCTGGTCTCCAATAGGAGTCCAAGATGGCGGATCTGCACTCATTAGCTGATAGGGGACCTCTGCATGAATCTCTCCTCGCTCTCCATTCTCTGTCAGTTTTCTCACTCCATTTGGTGCTTGGCTGAGTTCTTTATCTCTTCATTTGATGTTGTAGGGTTTCAGGATTGTTGTTGTCTCTGTTCGGCTTAGTTTTTCAGATCTTTGCTGTGGAGGGATGGCGTGGTGCTTCTGCCTAGAGCACCATTTTGCCGGAAGTCCTATTTCTACCTTTTTTAAATCACTTTTATTATGCCTGTTACACAGAAATAAAGAAAAGGTAATAGAAAACAAGATCGATTGATGCCCTCACATTAACAAAAAAAAAAAAAAAGCTTTTATTTTGTTAACATAAAAATTGTATAGTGGCTGGGGGCAAGTTGCATGACAAAAAAGAGAATGGATGGAGGCCAGAAAACCCATTGAAGATCATAGTCATCATTAAATGACTTGTAATGCCATATGATATTATTTGTTTGAAACACCAAATTCTATTTTCAAAACTGTTATTGTTACTGACCGTGTGACCCTACTAACATTTTCCTTGATCCATTAAATATTATCCCCATAAAGAAAATTACTTGGTGTATTTTGAAAAGGAAAATTTGCTGTTTATCATTTTCTGTGCTCAGCCAGTGTCCCCATGAACTTCTTTTTGACACTAAATCAGCCTTGCAGCAATTCTTCCTCTTATATCCTCAGTGCATTCTTCTTTGAAACTACTTACTTCTAAGAACCATCAGCTTTATTCAGTGGGCTCGGTTTAATTTTCAGCAGTTTTACATTGTTTATATTCATCTCTTTACCTTTGTTAACATGTGATTTAACAGGAGAATACCACATATAATTTCTATTTTATCTGAGCTTTAAGTAGACTATACAAAAGAAATGGTGACCTATTTAGTGTTTCTCTTGAAAAGTTAAGGTCTATTCTAAATGACTGAGTAATTATGGGTGAAAAAACAGAAGGACGAGGTGATTTTGAAGGGAAACTTTCTTTTCATTAAGTTAAAAAAAAAAAAAGCTCTACAAATGCAAAATATTTAACAGTCAAGAAATCAAACGATGTATTGCATCGGGCAAATCTGCTGCAAAGACTCCTTTAAGCTTTTAAAAAGCTAAGATGCTGCTTTGATAACTAATGTGCTCCTGACCCTAGCCATGGTCTTTTCAATCACCTCATATGCATGTGAATATTGGATAATGGGAAGGGAAGACAGAATAAAAAATAATGCATTCAAACTGTGGTGTTGGCAAAAATATTGAACATATTGTGGACTGCCTAAAGAATGAATAAATCAGTTTTAGAAGAAAAACAGCCAGAATAATCTTTAGATGTGAGGATGGTGAGACTTTATCTTGCTTACTTTGGACTTGCCGCTATGAAAGACCAATTGCTAGAAAAGGACATCATGCTTAGTAAAGTAGAGGGCCAAATAAAATGAGGGAAACTCTTTATGGGATGGACTGACACAATAGCCACAACAAGGGACTCAAACATTCCAATGATCATGAAGATGGTATAGGACCAAGCAACGTTTTGTTCTGTAATATAGAGGGAGAGGGTTGTCATGAGTTGGACGCAACTGAATGGCAACTAAAAACAACAACACATGTTGAGGCAGAGCTAGATTAATAGTGAATTTCTTGAAAGTACTAAGTAGTAGATTCATGTTGAGTTTGAGATAATGGTAGTTTATTTAGGTAGATATAGTCAATGAACACTTGAATTACTGTGCTTGAAGAAAGAGAGAAACAGATAAAGGGATAGGTTTCAGAGTTGTCCACCTACACGGAAAATGCCAAAGGAGCATACAAGATGAGTTCATCAGATAAAGAAGTTTACATTAAATAGTTTGGACAAGCTCTAGTGGTTGTAAGTAATATTATTTTCAGTGTGGTCAGCTGGAAAATTTTTGCAAATAATTTTATCAACCTTAAGATTGAAAAAGAAATAAGATTAATTTGAATCACTTATGATCAACAAGGACAAGCTGGATATTTAATAAAACTGATAAGAATCTTGGCAGCAAATTACTATTTATATACATTTCAAGATACATGAGAAAGAAAAGTGGTTAGACATGTACCACAAACTTTATCAAAAGTTCCTAAAGTCCATTAACAAGATCTATGTGATCACAAGGTAAGTTCTAGAAGTGATGGTGGTTCAAGAAAAAGTGACAATTCAGAGAAAATATAATCACAGTTGAAAAACAACAAATGAAAACCTACAACAAACACAACATCAATGAAGGGAACGTGGGCATTATCCAAGAAATCTAATGATCTAGAATATGAATAGTATGAAAGCAATCATATTTCAAAAAGTGGAAAATAAGGAGCAAATCCAATCAAGACCAAGTATAAAATAGTGACATAAGTTTCTCAGATTAAACTTATGAAAGCTAAGAAAAAAAGTTAAAGATAATTCTATCACATATTTTATTTAGGGGCTACTGTGTCTCAACTTGGAGCCCTGTTGGCACAGTGATTAAGCCCTCAGCTGCTAACTGAAAAGTCTGCAGTTCAAACCCACCAGCCACTCCATGGGAGAAAGATGTGGCAGTCTGCTTCTATAAAGATTACAGTCTTGGAAACCCTGTGGGATTCTTCTACTCTGTCCCATAGGGATGCTATGAGTCAGAATCAACTGGACGGAAATGGCTTTGGTTTTGTCCTTGTCAAGTGGAGTCCCTGGGTGGTGCAAATGTTAACGTGCTCACAGCTAACCAATAGATTGGTGGTTCGAGTCCACCCAGAGGTGCCTTTGAAGAAAGGCCTGGCATTCTATTTCTGAAAAATCAGCCATGAAAACTCTAGAGAGCACAGTTCTACTCTGACACACGTGGGGGTCACCATGAGTTAGAATCAACTCCAGGACACCTAGAATCAAGTATGCTTATAACACCATACCTCAAGTGCAGTGGTTCCTTAAATGGGTTGCAATGAAAACTTAGTGTTCAGAGTCCTGATAAGAATTATACATGAAAAATACTTGCATTCTGTAAGTTTGGTAAATACCTAAATGGATGAGAAGAGTTTATGACTGATTTTTATTTTATAGTTTATATTAACATACAGCAAATTTGATTTTGTGGTATATGAATTTTAACACATATATATTATTTTATAACCACCACCACCATCAAAATACAGAACAATTTCACCATTCCAGAAAGCTCCTTTATGCTGTTCTTTTCTAGATGAACCTTCACCCCATGCTACCCCTGGAAACCACTGCCCTCTCTCACTATAGTTCTGTCTTTTCAAGAAAGTCACATAAATGCAATTATACAGTATATAACATATGAACGTTTATTCGTCCACCTGTTTAAGAACATTTGAATTGATTCCAGTTTTTGACAATTATGAGCAGAGCTGCTATAAACATTTGCATAAAGACTGTTGACTAAACATACGTGTTCTTTTAGCCTGGGATAACACCCAAGAGTGGGATTGTTGGGCCATAAATGAGCATATGTCGACTTTATAAGAAACAGGCAAACTGTTTTCCAAAGTGACTGTGCCACTTTGTATTCTCAGCAGCAACAGTGTAGAAGAGTTCCAGTTGCTCCACATTCTCTCCAGCACCCGATATCGCCAGCATCTTTTATTCTAGTCATTATAATTTTATGGTTTATGATTTCTCAGGTCTTTTTAATATGAAAATGTGTATAGTTTTTTAAGTGTGTGATATTGAAGGCTTTATTCCTGAGATACTTTTAATTACAATACTCCAGTGGAGTTCATGTTGCTGATAAATTTACTGATTCAGTTAAAAATAGCTTATAAATTAAGTGAGTAATGAATCTGCAGGTCAGGATAGTAGGCGACCCAATCACCAAGTGCTCAGGAAGCAGAGATACAGGGAAAGAAGGCTAATTCTCTCAGAACATTCATTTCCTGCCTCCCCCCGCCCCACAAAAAAATATGTACAGTTGGTGGTTGAATTACTTTTAACAATCTTAGTAGAATCATAAAATATGGTAAAAGTAATGTAAAATTTGAAATGGCTGAGGAATTTAAGTTGTCAAAGATTTCATTCTATTGGGATCAACAATAACTGCCCACAGAAGAATCAGTGAAGAAATTAAAGGATGTATTGCATTGGGCAAATATGTTGCAAAAGACCTTTTACAGAGCAACAATACTGGAAATGAGATTTTTTTTTTTTTCCTAAATATCGTGATTTGAGAATAGGTAGATTCTAGATATTATGTCTTGGAAGAAGTACAGTCAGAATGCTCCTTAGAAGCAAGGATGGCAAGACTTTCTCTCGTGCACTTTGGACATGTTATCAGGCAGGACCAAACCCTGAAGAAGGACATCATGCTTGGTGAAGTAGAGGGTCAGTGAAAAAGAGAAAGAACCCCAACGAGATGGACTGACACAGTGGCTGCAATGATGGGCTCAAGCGTAGCAATTATTGTGAGGATGGCACAGGACCGGGCAATGTTGCATTCTGTTGTGCATAGGGTCGCTATGAGTCGGAACTGACTCGATGGCACCTCACAACAACAGATATTATGAGATCTTAACTTGTTCTAATTCCAGAAAGAGAGGAGTAAAGGAGGGTAGAATATTAATTACGAATTAAACCATGGCTCTGTGGGCATTTGGAAAACAGCACAGCAGACTTGTGAACTCATAATGGGAAGATTCAAAACAAGCCATGCCAGAATGAACTAATGTTCCTTTTTTCATTGCGTTACTGGGTAATGACGGATGAAGGGGCTGTATAGGACTAGATATTCTTGAGATAAGACAAATATATGAAAAATATCTAGAGATAATAGTGTAGAAAAGATAGTGAAGTAGTTGCTAGTACAATTAAGTGACGTTAGAGTTGGTTATTTTAACTAAAGAATACTATGTAAGGGATTGATGACAAGCTTGAGGTAGTTTTAAGAATTTGTGTTAATACTGTTTTCTCATCAGGAGGAGTATATTGTCAGGATTTTAATAACTACAATAAATACTTGGAAATGGAATTGTTACGGTTCATTTTCCCTCTATGTGTAATTTTTTGTTCCCACTCTGCTTTCTTTTTCTACTGTTTGCAGTATTTGACTTGGAATTTCTCCAAAACTACCCATAGGAGTAGACATCAAATCCAAAGTGAAAATTAAGAGAAAAAAGTTAATGTCGTTAATGGAGCTAGACCATTTTAAGTAATGGGCCCCCCACAGTTTTTCTCCCTCTACCCCCTGACCAGGCAATTAGTCCTGGTCTTTAATAGTCTGGGCTTGGCTGTGGCATCATTTAGAGTCCCTGATAATGAAGTAAACAATCTTCAGCGTACATATGTATCCCTAAATTTTATTTAGCTTCCTACCTCCAGATGTTTTTGGATAATTAGTCCTGTAACCTTACACTTGTGAACATTATGCGCCATTAGTCAAATTTCCAAAGGCAAGTTCTTATTAAGGCTGATACACAATTGCATGTTCAATAACTCAATTATATATGGAACTCAAAGCACCTGCAATTCTGAGGTCCCACAAAGGAAATCTCATTAAAAACAAAGCTTGGTTAAGTGTATAAGCTACAGACTCATTAATTTCAGATAAGTTACGTAGCTATAATTTCTAATTAAATACCTAAAATAGGAAGTCCAAAGCCATTACGTTTTTCTATTTTGTTTTCTTCATTCTACAGTTATCCTTAGATGAGGTCTGTAATTATCATTTTTATTTTATTATAATCTTTTTAATAGTAAAATTAAAGAACTCAGCTATTTTCATAGCACACTTTGAATAGCCTTAGATAATCATAGGATTAATAAAATAATTGTTCATCTGTTTAATGCTTTCCTTGGTATTGTAAACTTAGAAATAATTAGTTCTTGCATTATATTTATGTAAAAAATGTATTATTTCTTTTTATCAACTTATAAAGAGATGAACTGGCTTAGGTGGTGCTCAGATGGATAAGTGTGATACTTTCATATTTTTAAAAAGAGCCATCATTTCTCATTTTATCCTATCACATCATTTTCTAAAATAGTCAACACTAGGTTTACTTCTTCAATGACTTAAGACATTACTACCAAAGGGCAAATTTCGTAACACACATATTTTGCCTGGAAAGAAAGAAAGTTTAAAGAGGTATTTCTATCATTCAAAGCATTACCAACCCCTGACATATGGGTATAGTTTATCTCAGCAGATTAGCCACCAGTGGCCTTGAGAAGTGGGGACAAACACCTTGCAGGAATTGTCTTTAGGGCCATAACACACAGAACTGGTAAGTGGAGTTGACCTGGTAGAACCCCAATGAGTAATTCCAGGTAAGGGCATAGGGTTCCTGGACAGAGAAGGAGGACAGAGGCTAGCAAAGGTTGGAAATGACTAACACAACCATCTACATCAGGTTTGGGCCTAGGTCTTCCAGGAGAAACGATTCCTAATATTCCTTGATTCTGCACTTCTATCTTTACAAATACTTGAGAACTTAATGAAATATTTGTGACAATCCATTGTTTTCTTAGTAATAACAAACTGTAACTGACTCTAGTGTAAAGATTCAGGCTGTTAAAACAATAATAAGAAATACTCCACTACTATAACTTTTCAAAATACACATTAACGTCTTTCCGTCAAAGACATTGTGATTTTCATCACATCTGAATTACACAGATTGAGGGTCCTGATTTCTAAGAGTACCATCCTTCTCGTTATATCATAGGCATCTACTTCAACTTCCAGTTTTCCCAAACTGATTAATATTAACAACGAGCTCTGCAAATCAACAATATATTTAATCATTTAAAAATACTTATGATATTAAACCTAAGTGTTTTGTTGATCCATGCTGTAAGATTTGCACAGCCTATTCTGCATAAAAATATTCATTCTTATTAAGTTATCCCAAACCATTACAGCATTCTTTAAGCTAAGGAAAAAAAAAAAAAAGAGTCCGTGACAAAATCCATAAATTTGGTATGTAAGAGTAATCTATAACCTTCTACTTTTTATATGTCCTACACCATCTGCAGTCAATTAAGCAAATCCCAGGTGTTCACAGTAATTGCTTTCACACAAGATTGCATGTCACTTTAGGGGTCTTTAAATATTTATTACAAAACCCTCATCTACATTTTTTTCCTTTCATTTGGGGACAAAACATGCTGATGTGTAGTACTGACAAAAATAAGCTGATGGGACTTCTTGAAACATTCTGTAGATTAAATTTCATTTAAAAAATATTTTGAAGCAAAATTTTGATGAAAAATAAAAACATTACAAAAACGCTGATTTAGTCATGCTTACTTACCTTCCTTATTTTAAACCTGAGAGCAAAAATAGGTATCTATCATGTATGGCTAAGATGTCGAAGAATCAAATCGGGTTTCGTTTTGCCAGGACTAGTGAATATTGGAGAATGTAATGGACCAGAAGATTCGAGACCTAATTTCTTACTAAAAGTGAGTAGTTTCTCATTAAAAGTGAGTAGTTTCTCATTAAAAGTGAGTAGTTTCTCACTTTTAGATATAGGCTGGAAGGAACAATGGAGGCCATTCAGCATAACTGCCTTATTTCACAGATAAGGAAAGTAAAACCTGTATGCTTGGTCAAGTGTCCAGGATTATTTACACATATAACTAATCCAAATCATAATCACTACCATATTCATAACCAGAACTGCACCTATACTAACCAGTAAACCAGCTCTGTCAAGTCAACTCTGACTCATGGCAACCTCATGTGTGTCAGAGTAGAACTACGCTCCTCAAAGTTTTCAATGGTTGATTTTTTGGAAATAAATCACCAGAACTTTCTTTTGAGGAGACTCTGAGCAGACCTGAACTTCCAACCTTTGGTTAGCAGCCAAGAGCCTTAAGTGTTTCTACCACCCAGAGACTCATTCATTTTTCACATCAGCTCTATGAGGTGGATGCTCATGTTATCCCCAGGGAAATCCAGAGAGGATGCCCAGAGAGGAAAAGTCACTTGCATGAGGTCACATAGCTGGGAAGTGGCAGATCTGGAATTATCTGGCTCCAGAATCCATGCTATTAACCATTAAAATATACTTCCTTCCTAAAACTAGATTCTGAGAAATCTTTATTTCCAGGTGAAAATGTTCATTTATAACATTTTGCTATATAAACCATATGATTAGCCCCATAATATTGTCAGCAGTGAAAATCCATCATTCCTGTGTTTTAAAAAACAATTGTCCTGGAATGTATGTTCTGAGTTTCTTTGTCGTTTTTCAACTTCTCTTAATTAGTTGGTAACCCAACTGCCCTTCTAGCAAGCATGTTATGTGTCTAATATTGTGAAATCTTTGAATACGTGAATCAGCCTAAATTGTGGAACATTAGAAATTGAAAATGTTCACTTGGTAAGCAAAAACCTAGTGGACATCGTCACATATTAAATTCTTAATGGTAACATAGTTTCCTTTGTAATTATGTGATTTTACTCAGTGTTTGCATGACTGAGATTTTATTTTGCCACGGTAGGTGGCTAGTAAATATTTTTTGGAAAGCTTCCAGACTCAAACAATCTCTGGGGACATGTTGCATGAAATAAAGCCTGGATGTCTCAATGAATCCTGTCCGTGTGCAATAGCAGACTCAGAACTATTTCTCTAAAAGCAGTCCTGGCTTTGCTTCCTGATACTTTCCTTACGCCAATTGCGGGGAAGTAAATATGTTTGTGTGTGTGTGTGTGTGTGTGAGTGTCTTTGTTTTTTACTAAAGGATATCAGTTTTATTACCAGTTCACTTTATTTCTGAAATGAAAAGATCCAGCTGTAATTGCCAACGTTTTGCACTCTCACTGCATCTGACCGTTGGCAAACCCTGGTGAAAGGCGGCATCATTAAAAAAAAAAAAAAAAAAATCCAAACCCGCTGCCTTCGAGTTGATTCTGACTCAGTGCGACTCTCTTGTAAATGTTGCAGCAATGCCATTTACCGAATGTTTAAAAGACAAACCTATTATCTCTGACAGGTAAGTCTAGGTTTTTATCCCTGAATTAGGTTGGAGTAACAAACATGTTATCATGTTTCTTGGGCCCCCCACTAAATTATTTTATCTAATTATACTTTGTTGGAAACCCTGGTGGTGTAGTGGTTAAGAGTTCGGCTGCTAACCTAAAGGGTGGCAGTTCAAATCCACCAGGTGCTCCTTGGAAGCTCTATGGAGCAGTTCTACTCTGTCCTATAGGGTCGATACGAGTAGGAATCCACTGGACGGCAACGGATTTTATCGTTTTAAACCTTCTGACCATGCTCTCAGCTTTCTTCAAAGTATTTCAGCACAGCTTTGTGCGACCTAATGCTTCTTTGATATAGAGTTGTTGAAAATAGTTCACACTGGATAGTCCACTTTCCTTTCTATTCGGTGTGCGTGGTTTCAGTAGATGTGATTTTCCACCAGAATCTCCTATATGTTCTCCAAAAACATCATTGGATCATGTCATTGGTCATATTTCCCTTTACTTTTGCTACCAGAAAATCAAAGTAGAATGTGTAATCGACTTGGTCACTCACTCTATGGGATACAAACAGCTTTCATGTGAATAAAAATATATCCTAATAGAAACATTTTTATTTGTTTATCTCCTTATATAATCACTGTATTTAAAAAATAAGTATTTCCTCAAGTGGATCATGTTATTAGTGCATTTTAACTAAAGAAAACAAATAAAAATATTTTCCTCAAGATCCTGGTTGTTTTTGTTGCTGTTAGCTACTATTGAATTGATTCAGACTGATGGCAACCGCACGGGGCACAGTAGAACTGCTCCATGGGGTTTTCAAGACCTTTTGGAAACAGATAACCAGGCCTGTCTTCCAAGGCATGTCTGCGTGAGCTCGAACTGCCAGCCTTTTGGCTAGCAGTCCAGCACTTAACTGTGTACCCCACCCAGGGACTCCCAAAGAATCCTAAAGCTTAATTTTTCAGATTTTTCTTATCAGTAAGTTTTCTCTTGTAATATATTTAATTTTTAGGCTTGGAACTGACAGACAGCCCTGAAAGGGTCAAGCAACCACACAGACCCCTTTCTCTGGCACATCTGCCTCTCACTTCCCCAGTCCTTGCCTTTGGCTTGCTCATAAATCCCCCTGGGAATGAAGGCAAGGATCTCAGACCTCAGAAGAAACCAGAGTCAGCTCTGGCTGCAGAAGCATCGGAACTGTTTTCATTGGACTGTATTGTTTAATCCTCAAAATGTGAACCATCAAGAGAAAACTAGTACTAAAATATCACTTTGTTTTAATTGCTTCTAAATTATATTCTTTCTTATTACCATAGAGTCATGACTACAGACGTTGAGGAATTGCTGAAGCAAGACAGAAAGCATGAGGCGTTATGGGTTGTAATTAAGGTTTTTATATAATTTGGATATGTCACTGATTTTTGATAGATGGAAATGAGAATATCAAAAATGAGAAAATGATTCTGACAATAACATCTAGCAGTTCCTAAGGGTTAATTCAGTCAGTAATTCAGTCTCCCAAATGTATTGAGCATTAAACAAGAAGGATTATGATGACATATGAGATCCCATTTGAAGCAAAAGATTTTGGTCTTATTAAGCACACTCACTTTAAAAGTTAAAAATTCAGAGTGATGACACTCCAATTTTTTAACACCCGATTAGCCTTGACGTTTTACTGGCATAATGACATAGATGTGGCATAGTGGAACTTCCTGTCATGTTAAGACAGAGGACCACATACCATGCTCTGATACTTACTCAGAAGTCATTGTTTTTTGACTGAAATTTAAATGAGAAGCCTATCTTAAACAAACAAAAAGAAACCTATCTCTACCTTTTAGGATTATTCTTTGTTTACCTTTTCAGTTTATCCTTCTATTTTTACCCTCTAGCTTTAGACTGGAAATGCTGGTGGCGTGGTGGTTAAGAGCTACAGCTGCTAACTAAAAGGTCAGCAATTTGAATCCACTAGCTGCTCCTCAGAAACTGTATGGAGCAGTTCTACTCTGTCCTATGGGGTTGCTTTGAGTTGGAATTGACTCGATGGCAGGGGGTTTGGTTTTTGTTTAGCTTTAGACTGATGACAGAGGCAGAAGAAAGAAAAAAAAATACTGTTAATTTTTAGTCAATGCTTGAAGTAAAATATATTTTACAGCTTAAGAAGAAAAAGCAATATATAACTTAATTCCTTAACCAAGTTGCCTAAGTGCTGTTAAAGGAAAATTTCATAGAAATCAACAATTATAAATGTCAAACTCCTTATAAACCCAAACCAAATCCATTGCCATTGAGTTGATTCTGACTCATAGCAGCCCTATAGGACAGAGTAGAGCTGCCCCATAGGGTTTCCAAGGAGCAGCTGGTGGATTTGAACTGCCAACTAGTTAGCAGCCAAGATCTTAACCACCGAGCCACCAGGGTACTTTAAATCTATTCTATTAAAGATCAATGCCATATTATTGATAAGTAACATCTAACAATTTTTATGATAATATGGGGAAGATCATTATTTTTTAGAGAATCAACATAGCATTAATACCAAGATTAGTGTTATGAACAAAAAGTCTATATCAAAACTTCATCATGATATCTCCTTTGCACTGCCCTGAAGAAATAATTTTCATTCTGTATGTCACATTTTAACAGTCTCCTAAGAGAATAAGAAAAGCTTCATGAAGATGGTGCATAATTTATATATTTTATCCATTTTATTTGATGTAAATTTTATCATTAATAATACAACACGCCACCATCACATATCAATAAATAAAGTAAAATTATTTTTGTCACCTATATAAAAAAAGGGGAGCCCTGGCGGTGCAGTGGTAAAGCACTCGGCTGCTAACTGAAAGATCACCTGTTCACCCACCAGTGACTCCGAGGGAGAAAGATGTGACTGTTCGACTTGGAAACCCTATGGGGCAGTTCTAGTCTGTCCTGTAAGGTTGCTATGAGTAGGAATTGACTGGACCTCAATGGTTTGTTTTTGTTGTTGTTGTTATATATATATATATATATATGTACATATAAAGATATTCTCTGCTAACAAACAGAGCATTTACAGATCAAGAACAGTCGTTTTGACCTAGAGAATGATTTTGAGACTTGTTTAGAAAAGTTCTTGCTTTTTCTTCAGAGTTTGACCTCTTGGAATCTTGTACTTTCTTTAACAACTTCCCAACTACAATTTCATTCTTCTCTTTCAGCTGTATTCTAAGAAGAGAACTTCGGAGGAAGAAATCTTGAGTACGTTAATCTCTTCCAATGATATGAAGGTCAGGAAAAATTAGAGTCTTGGATTTCATGGGTGAATTTGGATAAGATGTGATTAAATTTAATATGAAGTCTGAAACTCTGTAAGTATACAATATTTATCTGATTTAATTTTTTTACCCAAAGTCTAAAAATATTTAGATTTAGTTTTGATCGTGCTTGAGTTGGCGTATGTATAAAATACTTTCTTTGCATTCTTGAATTAGAAATAATATGGTTTCAGATTCCCAGAATTAATCTGGATTTAGAATCAACTGGCTGGGTCTGCCTAGTCTCTAAATTACACATATCCCCATAAATTAAATTTCTAGGAAATTAGTCTTATAAAAAAAGAGAAGGGCAGGGTACAAGGGGGATAGATATTTGCTTTGTTGAAGCCTTGTTCAGAAAAATCATACAAATAACTATCCATAGGGGAGATTTTACTTTCCTGTTATACTCCTCTGAATATCAGGGAAAAATTCAGTCTGTCACATTGGTAAAATTGATCATAGGTTTCTAACAGCAATTGATAGATTTGGGAGTAGAAATTAGAATTACATTGCTTAGAAAATGAAGAATAACAATGTATTTTTCATAAATATTGGTCCATTTTCTGGTAGTACATTTAAAAAATATTACAACTAGTATCATTCCTATACTATAATCATGACTATGCCTTTAATCAAGGACAAAAAAAGAAAAAAGAAGTTTAAAACATTATTTTATGCCAATACAATTAAAATTAGAGTCTTTAAGAATGAAGGCTATTTGTCTACATTTTGGAATTCCCCTACATCTCTTCAAATTCTGCCCAAAGGTAATTTTATCATGGCATAATTGCAACAATTTTTACACACATCTGATACACTCTCAGTGATGTGTTTTGTACCACACCTTTGCAAAAATAATCCAACATACATACTCTAACTGCTATCCCAGAGATACCTGGATAGAAATTCCTTATGAACTACTCACACAGTAGCCATCTACATTTAATGTACGTAATCCACTAATTACAATCACCATCATCTAACTAATAGCAACAGCTTTCATATATTACTTGTCTACACATTCTACTTTGATTTTCTGGTAGCCAATGTAAAGGGAAATATGACCAATGACATGATCTAATGATGTTTTTGGAGAACATGTAGGAGATTCTGGTGGGAAATCACATCTTCTGAAACCACGCACACTGAATCGAAAGGAAAGTGGATTATCCAGTGTGAACTATTTTCAACAACTCTATATCTAAAGAAGCATTACGTTGCACAAAGCTGTGGTGAAACTCTTTGAAGAAAGGTGAGAGCATGGTAACAAAGTTTAAAACCATAAAACCCGTTGCCGTCCAGTGGATTCCTACTCGTATCGATTTGAACTGTTAACCGTTTGGTTAGCAGCTGTAGCACGTAACCAGTATGCCACTAGGGTTTCCAATAGTTTATATCTATAACTTCTGAAACCTATAAACCTTAAAATATAGATCATTTCAACAGCAAATTGATAATTAATTGATACCTGTTATTAATTATACTCAAATTTTTGTCTATATTAGTTCATACAGGTAAATAAATACTATAAATATTACTAGAAAACCAATACCCTAAAACAGCAGATACATAGACCTCATAATGTTATGTCATTCCACATGTTTGTTTAAGTCTAGTTAGTATAATTCAATATACACTGTGGAAACATTCATTAGGTAGACGGTGGATTTCATAATTCAAGAGTAATGAACAGCAAAATAAATGCCACTTGGGCTCCTGATAACACATTGACAAGAGTAATAACCACCAAATGGAACCATGACCTGTCTTACTACAGATCAAATTATGAGCAAGATAATTGGCTGTAATAGGATGTCTAGTTATATAAATTAGAGAGGTGACACACTTTTACTTTTCCCAGTTTAAACATCCACAGAGATTTACATGAAGGTAAGATTTGAACAACCTTTACCCACAAACACTTACCTACTGTCAGCTGTCCAGTTAACTGCCCCATGTGATTTCTTGCATTCACTGTTACATTCCTGTCAGACTGTAAGACCAGTGGACTATCCTGGGAAACATGTATAAAATAAATAAATAGAAATATTATCAAAACTTAATATATATAATTATACTGTATTTGGGTATTACCAAAATTATGTTCTTTTGTTTTATATTAGGCAATTATGTTAACACCCCAAACATTGACTGAAAAATATAAAAATAAGGGTGGCTCATAATAACTGCTTGACAAAATAGGAAAGTTTCTATTTTGATAAAAGGCATTAACTCTTGAATGTAAGCATTTCCAACTCTACTGACTGCTATATGTGAAAGGTGTAGTAACTCATATCCTTCCCATCTCCCAATGGCATATATGCCTGTTTATGCAGATACTTTAGACGCTATCCAAATGGGGAAGTCGCTTTTTAAGTTTAACTTCCTCAAACATGCCTCTCTTGTTCCA
>NW_004444035.1:8100523-8101755 GCF_000243295.1 Trichechus manatus latirostris | reverse complement strand
TTTATTTCTCCAAAGCACTCCAAACTATGTAAAAAAATTAACTCTCTAATAAAATATTATTTTCCACTTTCTTCTTTATATTACTGTGCTTTAAAAGTTTGAAGGCTAATATCTAATATTTCAGATATTAAAGTAGACATACCACTACTCTCTTATACATTATTCTTGCTCAGAACATGAAGAAGAGAACAATGCTTTATCTTGTGGTATCTCATGGAGTAGGAATAAGACACAGAACATCCTAAGGGTAAGTAAGTAGATAGTGTGACGTGATGTGATAGAGTAGAATGGCCCTATAGGGTTTCCTAGGCTGCAATCTTTACGGAAGCGGATCCCAGGTCTTTTCCCTGCAGAGAAGCTGGTGGGTTTGAAGTGCCAGTCTTTAAGTTGGCAGCCGAGTGCTTAACGGTTGCACCACCAGGGCTCCTTCAAAATGTAAGTATTTATTATTATTACTACTGAAGGATGAAAGACTTCATCTTTGTTTTCTTTTGTTTTTTTTTAATTGTGTTTTTGGTGACAGTTTACACTGCAAGTTAGGTTCCCATTTGACAATTCCTGCACAAATTGTTCAGTGATATTAGTTACATTTATCACCATGTGTCAACATTGTCTTTAACTGTGTTCTGTTTGTTCCCTTTCCAGTACTCTAGTTTCCCTGCCCCCTTATCTTCTCCTCTTGCTTTTGAGTAATTGTTGATCTTTTGGTTTTATACTGATGGTTTTTAAGTAGGGGAGGGTAATATCGTTTATTTTGTGTGCCACTCTGCTGTTTCACTACAAGGTGATCTCAGGGGATAGACTCAGTTCTAGGTTTGAAGAGTGTCTCAAGGTGATAGACTCAGGAAGTCCTATGTTCTCTACTGTTCCAGTTTGTCTGGCTTAAAAAAAAAAATGAATTCTGCTCCACATTTTTCTCTCTTTCTATCTGAGACCATCTACTGTGATCCTGGTCAGAACAGTCAGTAGTGGTAGCTGGGCACCATCTAGTTCTTCTGGTCTCAGGGTAGATGAAGTTGTGGCTGGTGTAGACTTGTTTCTTCTCTGTGCTTTTGGTTACCTTCATACTGTTTCATTCCTAACAAGTAGAGACCTGTAGTTGTGTCTTAGATGGCCACTCACAAGCTTTTAAGACCCCAGTCACTACTCACTTCCCTAGGATGTAGATTATGATTTTTGTGAACTATATTATATCAATTGACTGAGTTGTCCCATGAGATTATGAACCTAAG
>NW_004444035.1:8098434-8098948 GCF_000243295.1 Trichechus manatus latirostris | reverse complement strand
CTTTTTTTGTTTTTTTTTTTTTGGCCTCGAGCAAAGTTTCTAAAAAGACATTTAAGCGGCACAAGTCACACCACATTATGATTCTATTTGAACTCATCATCTCTGTGCCCAGGGCAGCCACTTCTCCCCTTTGCTTGAGTATATGAGCCACTTAATAAGCAGAAGAACAGGTATTTTTTTTTAAAATTATTTGGTTAATAAAAAGATTATAGGAAATTTCCATTTCCTTCAGAAGGCGAGTCATTTAATTTTTGAAATTTATATTTCAAAAGTAGAAGCAACGGTCAGGAGAAGGCATATATCTAATACTGTTAAACTGACTATGGCAAATTCTCAGTGTTCACATTATAACGTAAATGTGAAGTTGTACAGGGGACGGAAGGTATTTATTAGGAAATAAACTTTTCTGCATTTCTAACTCAACACTTATTGAGAATTCCTCACTTTGGTTCATGTTCCATGATAAAATATTTAATCATGGAAGCTACTGCTAGGAGCATCTACTGAGAATGTT
>NW_004444035.1:8090595-8096655 GCF_000243295.1 Trichechus manatus latirostris | reverse complement strand
GCACCCAGCTGCAAGCCATAGTTTTCTGACTTTTGATCTAGAGAATAAATTTCTAATGGATTTCATATTCCAATGTTATAGGAACTATACAGCCAACATTTTTGAAAATAATACTAATATAATTTTGAATAATTTTTAATAATGCATAGTGTTAACTTATAAGCATTTTTCATGTACAAAATAATAAAAAAGAAAAAAATCATTATAATAAACCTGGGTGTAAATATCACTTTGTATATTCTGCTTGGAATACTTTATAATTCCAGAATCTAATGATTTACATCTTTCATCAGCTTTGGAAAACATCATATATTAGCCCTTCAACAGTGCTTCTACTTCATACTTTATATTCTCCCCATCTAGAACTCACACAGGAGATGTGTTGTATCTTCTTAACTCTCTCTCATATTTTCCGTCTCCTCTCTCTCTGATACATGTTGGGTTAGGACTTCAGATCTTAGTTAGCAATTTTCTCATCAGCTATGTTAGTTGGCCATTAAGGTAAACTTTGAGTTATCAATTTTATGAACGGGACACAGGTATTAAAAAATTATTTGTTCAGTTATTTACTTACTTATTTTTCCAAATCTAACTTGGCAAGTATATTTATTTTATTGTTATTGTTCTTTTTTCGATCTCTTTTTAATCTACTCCTTATTTCTTAAGCATTATTATATATGGTATTTTAATATTCTGTATCTGAAAATTCCAAATGCTGAAATAATTGGGAGTTCTAAACTAGTGAATCATTATTTCAATTGAATCTCACTTGTGGTGGCACACTTGCTTTTGTTCGTTTATTTGCTTGCCTTTTTTAGCTTCTAGTTAATATGTGAGAATTCCCAGGAGCCTGGATTAGGGAAGCAGTCTTCCCAGGAATATTTGTATTTCCTCCTGGTAGACACTTGAGGACAGTACAAATATAGGGAGATAATATACATCAAAGAGGGCAGGACAAGCTTTACAGATTCTTAAAGGACAAATATTGCTCATTTTTATATCCAAAGCTTCAAGAGAGAGAGAAAGATCCTTTGTTAACTCCCTTAGCTACAGGAAAGTAGATTTTTTTTTGACCCACGCTTTTACTGATGATACAGCACTTTTAAAGATCTGATTTTATATAAGTGGTTCACGCTGCCTTCTTCCTTCTCATCAAGTACAGAGCCGTAGCCTGATCTTCCTTTTCTTGTTCAGCTGGCCATTAACCCTCATGGCTTCAGGTTACAAGCATTCTCAATCGCCTTTACCAGAAACCTTGACTTCAGCTTTTATGTTGCACTGTTTTTCCAACTTCCTGTTCTTTTAAATTTATTTTGGCCTTATAGTTTTTCTATTATCTTTTGTATATTTAGGAATGCAATCCAAATACATGTTTTTGTAATTTATGAGGCACCTAGATTGTCGGTGGGGCTTTATTCCATAATACAGAGTCTACAAATTTGCTAGAAGACAAAATCCTTATCATATATTATTTTGTATAAACAATAAAGTCAATATTCTTGAAAAATAAATAATAGGAGCTTAATATATAGGCTCTTTCTAGTTGGGTCAACAATCAACATCCATGGAAGCAACAGTCAAGAAGTCAAACAATGTATTGCACTGGGCAAATCTGCAAAAACACCTCTTCAAAGTTTTCAAAAGCCAAGATAATTCTTTGATGACTAAGGTGTGCCTGGCCCAAGATACGGATTTTTCAATTGTGTCATATGCAGGTGAAAGTTGGACAATGAGAAAGGAAGACCAAAGGAGAATTGATGCATTTGAACTGTGGTATTGGCAGAGTATTGAATATTCTGCGGACTGCCAGAAGGATGAATGATTCAGCCTTAGAAGAAATATACCCAGAATATTCTCGGGGAGGAAAGAAGGCAAGATTTCTGCTCCTTTACTTTGAACAGGTCATCTGAAATTACCAGTCACTAGAAAAGGATGTCATGTTTGGTAAAGTAGAGGGTCAGTGAAAAGAAGAACCCTCCATGAGATGGATTAACACGACAGCCACAACAATGGGCTCAAAAATGCCAACAGCCATAAAGATGGCACAGAACCCGGCAAAATCCCATTCTGTTATGCATAGGGTCCCCAGGAGTTGGAGCTAACTCAATGGCAACTAACAGAACAGCAAAACGTGGATATGAGGATCAAGAAGAAATAAATATAAAATAAACTATGTTGATTGTAAGGATAGAACAGTAAGTAACTTAAAGTTAGAGGAAAAGTTACTATCTTGAAACATTCTCAGATTCTTCAAAAAAGTGAGTGTGTGTGTGTGTGTGTGTGTGTGCGTTGGGAGGAGGGGGTGTTTGCAAATTTAGTTTTGTTCGTAATTGGCCAGATCAAAGAGAATCATAAGCAACCGTGATGCATTGCCATCAGATAATAGCACTTACTCGTCCAATTTGGTTACTAGCTAGCTTCATCCATAAAATTAGACTTTAATTACATTCTCTAGAAAGACTGGTGAATTTTTTATATGAGAAAAGCAATGTTTATCTGTGTCTTGTAGCTGATCTCTTATCTTCAGAAACCCCCTTTGCCGTAGAGTCGATGCAAATCACAGCAACCCTATAGGACAGAGTAGAACTGCCCCATAGGGGTTCCAAGGAGGGGCTGGTGGATTCGAACTGCCGAACTTTAGGGTTAGCAGCTGTTGCTTTTAATCACTGAGCAACCAGGGCTCCATTTTCAGAAATATATGTATTTTTTAAATCCGAGAGGCAGAATAAGTTATTTTATAAAACAAGCTATCTATATAAAAAGCAGTGGAAAAAAAACTGAAAATTTCCAAATGTAATAAATTACCCAACACAATATTAGTAAAAATTTGATCTTAATGGGATTTCCTTTGAAAGTACAGAATTAATGACACATGAGGAATTTCTAAACAATTTCCTGGTTGAGAAAATTTTTATAAGGGTGTTTTTTTCAAGTGTATTTTTTCAAGTATATTTTACACATACAGAATATTAGTTTTTCCTAAGTGTTCTGTGTTCCATAAAAAAAAAAAAAAAAGACAGTTGCCATCTGAAGAGCAAATGCACAGAGGAAAATAGACCTTTTTATACTTTTATTAAAACAGTGCTTCCACCAAAAACATATTAAGAGTGTTACAAACTTAAACATAGCCTTAAAGTGGGCACTAAACTCTGCAAACAGAACTAAAGATCTTCGAAACTGTGAGAAAGAACTGTGTTCAGGCAAGTGGTGCGAGCTTGTTGCTAGAGTTGGACCTTGCATTTTAAGTTCGCTGTCAGCTAAGGCAAAATAAAAATATGTTATGAAATTTTCACTGCCTGATAAAAGCAAGCAAAGAAGTTTATATGGGGAAATATTTCTCCTAACACAACATTGGATCTTCTCTCTCCACGAGGTTTAAGTAAGCTCATTTAAAGCATTTGTTGCTAAATTGAGGCAAATCAAAAACTACACCGCACTGCCTGCCCCAGGCCTGCCTGACCTAATGCTGCTGGGAGCCAGGTGTCGAGTATTAAGGAAAGGGTCAGAATTTCTGCCTGTGACAAAAATAAGTGAAGCAGTAAAAATTGATGAATAAAGGAACGATGTTAAAAAACAGATGTTGAAATTAAAGCGACTGCTAACTGAAAGATGTGACAGTTGCTTCCATAGAGATTTATAGCTTTGGAAACCCTGTGAGGTCGCTATGAGTCAGAATCGACTCGATGGCAGTGGGTTTTTTTATTATTAAGAGCTCAGACTGCTAACTAAAAGGTCAGCAGTTCGAATCCACCTGCTGCTCCTTGGAAACCCTACGGAGCAGTTCTACTCTATCCTATAGGGTCTCTATGAGTCAGAATCAACTTGAAAGTAATTGGTTTTATTATTTTCTTATTCTTCTAAATTTTGTTTCATCTTCCATTTTTTGTATGTAAAATAACATAAGAATTTTTTTATGCCAATTAATGATTTACATCATTAACAAGATAATTTTTTTAAAATCTTTTCTGCTGAACATACGTAGGAATGGAATGAATAGATATACTTTGCATTTTAGAAAGTGAAAGATTGAATTTTTTTTTTCCTGTAGGACTATTTTATAATGCCCGTTGTCCATTTCTCTAAATATGAGTGGTTTATTTAATAAAGCCATAAAAGTGTAGGTGACTGATCTGTATTCATATATATTCACATTCTGCACTGTAAAATTTTTATAAATAATAATGTGCAGAATTTGCAGAAAAGTCCAAATTAACTTCCTCTTCTCTGACAGGAATTACAGAATTTGAATTAAAACAATTATGTATTCAGCACCTATTACCTGCACTTCTTAATGTTAGATGATCGGTTCCTGCAAGAATCTTAATTATTCCTCTTTCCTCACTCTGGATTCTGATAACTTGAAAAGTAGACATGGGTTTTCCTGCCTCTACAAACAGAGGTCAAAAGGAATACTGGAGCTCTGGAGATCCCGGTGCTGTGGCTAAGATTGTCCTTCATCACCAAGGACAGAGACCTAGCACACTCCCCTGGGAAAGCCCCATTCTCCAGTTCAGTGCCTTCAAAAATTATCTGTTTTGAAACTGGCTTACATCTTTCACCACAGAAACCCAGGCCATCTGTCATTCCTGCACTCAAATCCTCAAATGGCTCTGAATATCATCACTTTCTCTGACTCTACCTTCTACTACTCCCGACTCTCAAACTGCCCTCTACAACTGGCCTAGAGCAAACTAACTAGGTAATACCCTCAACTCTGTCCCCACTGAAAATTGGCTCTCCTATGACAACCTGCCTCACCATTTCCCTCTCCACTGTGGCTGGTTTTGATCCCTCATCATGGTGTCAGAATGTACCCTAAGGTGGGCAGTGTTCTCTCAGAGCCTCAGCGCTAGGCTCAGATAATTTCTCACCCTCTTCCCTAATCTTTGAATCTTAAACCATTAGGCCACCCAATCCACTGTTCTTATTTCTCTTAATTCCTAGAAGATTTCCTCTCTTGGCTCAGTTACTGTCACTCTCTCTAGCATCACTTCAGTCATAATCCTTAGTTATTTCAGTTACCACGTAATCTTCTTACACTCTCAACTCAGATCTTCAATCTATCCCCCCATGATCTTGTCATTGTCATACGAAGATTTTGTCATTTTCAATAACTGAAAATTCTCCACTGTCTCAATTTCAATCACACTACATCTGTCCTTTCAACGTACTACTCCTTCTAGTACCTGACATCAGAAACTTTTAAAATTTCTTCTGGATTGGGGAAAAATCAGAATTAGTATTCAATTGATTTAAAGATTATATTACAAATTTGGTATAGTATCATTATAAATAAAAAAGTACAAATATATTAGAAATCCTTCTCTTAAAAATTTATTTTTTGTTTTGTTTTGTTTTTGACCAATTATATCTTTTGGTGAATGTAACTTAGTGCTTGAATGAGAAAAGCATTTGGCATTAGGCATATTCTACTCTTCCTTTGTAATACATGGACTAAAAAACATAGTTACATAAATACATAGGTAGAAATAAAGATATTTGGTATACAAATGTTACTGAATTGTTTAAACATTGTTTGGCATTTAAAAATACTACATTACCTGATTTGTTTTCAAAATTATAATTGATAATAACTCAATTAGATATTCCTTAAATTTCACTCTAAGGAAATAATTAGAAACCAAGTAACTTGCAAAATGATTTGTTATCTAGTCATTAGAGTTATTATATTTATCACTTTTTAGGGAACACACCTAAAAGATTTAACTAAAACTAATTAAATTGTTGTTTATTATTGTATTTATTATTCTCTCATGTAGAGGTACTTTTTTAAACCTGATATACTTTGGATGGGATTGGCAAGTGGCTATATGGTTGGGATGTTTGGTAAATAAAATGTTTTTATCTTAACACATGCCTCAACAATATATTTGGCATACCTTTGGTACTTAAGTTTTATCTATTCATGAGAAATGTCTGCATATAACCTAACTGTAAGATAGATATAAGAATGATATATACATGACACATGGATTTTGTCATGTAATTATTGGCTATACGGTAGCATATGTGTCTCTTACTGTGGCTCTCTTTCTTTCT
>NW_004444035.1:8088048-8089703 GCF_000243295.1 Trichechus manatus latirostris | reverse complement strand
AAAATTTCTGTTTAGTATCTTCTATTACTATTCAGTATATAAATAAATTTCTTACTTCAGTGTTTATTTTAAAATTAATTCACCTTGGAAGATTGGTAAGGAAGTTCTGCTGCTTAAAATTAGATTTTATATAGGAGGCGTGGTCAACATGGAAGAGTAGTCAGACGCTTCCTATATCCCTCTTACAACAAAGACCTGGAAAAACAAGTGATTTGATTCTATCTGAATATCTGGGAGCCCTGAACAAGGCAAGGTTGAGAAATCCATCTGAGTGGTACGGGAGAGGGAGACACTTTGGAAGAAGTGAAGAGGGCCAGAGCTGCGGTGGCGAAACTGCAGCACCACAGCCATGCCAGTCTGTAGTGAAGCAGGCAAACAGCTGTGCTGTGCATGTGCTCGGGAAGCAGTTTCCACAGTGAGAGAGACCCGGCAGCAGAGATTCTCCTTGAACGATCTGAACCAGTGACAGCAGCTCCCAAGAGGCTAAGATAAGTACAAGCGTGCACCCTTTCGGGGGGATTAAAAAAAAAAAACCCATTTGGGAAAAACCTCTCTCCCTTTTACCTCCTCCCTCGGCGCTCTGCACCGGGAGTCCACTGGGCCGGAAGTAGATACCAAAAGGTACCCTGACCCATTCTGCTGGCCTTGGAGAGGGAACAAATAAGCTGCTGGCTCCCCTAGGCCAGGAACACAGGGTAGGCACAGCTCCTTTGCTGGGCAAAGGTATCAGGGGTCTGCAGACTCTGAGTGCCTGACACCCCTGTATAGACTTGTGGGGACCCATCTCACGACGTTAGTCCTCACTGCCACAGTACAACAGGGCAAACATCTGAAGTTTAACTTCAACTGCTTCAGCTGTGAACTGGCAGATTTGTGACCCTCGAAACAGCCTTGCCCCTTAAGTAGGCAACTTTATCAATCTGCAGCAGGGGTTTGAGGACTGGTGGTATCACCTAAAGCTCCTAGTCATCTGCTACAGGAGTCCAATAAAAAGTGGTGCGCTTGAGTCTTTACATCCAACAGAGTGGGGTGCCCATAAGCCAGCTGCAAAACTCACCTACCTACTCACCCTAGAGAAAAGGGACTTGCTTTCCTTTCAGACTCTCAGGGGCAGCTGTCAGCCCCCTGCCTGGCTCAGTGCATGATCCCCTACCACAGCCAGAGTCCAGTGCCTGCACCAATCCCCCATGCCTCTAGAGGAGTGGGGTGAGAGCCTGCATCACACACTTGGTGACCGACTGCCTGAACACCTGAAATGAACCCATATAGGAAAATTTAACGGACTCCTGTGTGCTCATACTTAGTTACAGAACTAACTACCTGGTGACAGGATGTTAGAGATCCAAAGGCATCAAAAGTCAAACTAGTGCACAAGAGCAGCCTATCTGGGCATATCAAAATGAAATAAAGTAAGAAGCTAGGTCTCACTAAGCAAATACAAAATAAAATTATAATACATTATTGACGGCTCGAAGACAACAGTCAATATCAAGTCACATAAAGAGGCAGTCCATGATGACTTCAGCAAGCTCCCAAAATAATCAATAAATTCTCTGGAGGAAGAGAACTTCTTGGAATTACCAGAGGCAGAATACAAAAGATTAATATACAGAACTCTTCTAGAAATAAGAAAGGAGATTGGACAGAATGCAGAA
>NW_004444035.1:8086629-8087948 GCF_000243295.1 Trichechus manatus latirostris | reverse complement strand
ACCTGGAAAAACAAGTGATTTGATTCTATGTGAATATCTGGGAGCCCTGAACAAGGCAAGGTTGAGAAATCCGTCTGAGTGATACGGGAGAGGGAGACACTTTGGAAGAAGTGAAGAGGGCCAGAGCTGCGGTGGCGAAACTGTAGCACCACAGCCATGCCAGTCTGCAGTGAAGCAGACAAACAGCTGTGCTGTGCGTGCGCTCGGGAAGCAGTTTCCACAGTGAGAGAGACCCAGCAGCAGAGATTCTCCTTGAATGATCTGAACCAGTGACAGCAGCTCCCAAGAGGCTAAGATAAGTACAAGCGTGCACCCTTTCGGGGGGATTAAAAAAAAAACCCATTTGGGAAAACCTCTCTCCCTTTTACCTCCTCCCTCGGCGCTCTGCACGGGGAGTCCGCTGGGCCGGAAATAGATACCAAAAGGTACCCTGACCCAATCTGCTGGCCTTGGAGAGGGAACAAATAAGCTGCTGGCTCCCCTAGGCCAGGAACACAGGGAAGGCACAGCTCCTTTGCTGGGCACAGGTATCAGGGGTCCGCAGACTCTGAGTGCCTGACACCCCTGTATAGACTTGTGGGGACCCATCTCACAGCATTAGTCCTCACTGCCACAGTACAACAGGGCAAACGTCTGGAGTTTAACTTCAACTGCTTCAGCTGTGAACTGGCAGATTTGTGACCCTTGAAACAGCCTTGCCCCTTAAGTAGGCAACTTTATCAATCTGCAGCAAGGGCTTGAGGACTGGTGGTATCACCTAGAGCTCCTAGTCATCTGCTACAGGAGTCCAATAAAAAGTGGTGCGCTTGAGTCTTTACATCCAACAGAGTGGGGTGCCCAGAAGCCGGCTGCAAAACTCACCTACCTACTCCCCTAGAGAATAGGGACTTGCTTTCCTTTCAGACTCTCAGGGGCAGCCGTCAGCCCCCTGCCTGGCTCAGTGCGTGATCCCCTACCACAGCCAGAGTCCATTGCCTGCACCAATCCCCCATGCCTCTCTAGGACTGCGGTGAGAGCCTGCATCACACACTTGGTGACCGACTGCCTGAACACCTGAGATTAACCCATACAGGAAAATTTAATGGACTCCCGTGTACTCATACTTAGTTACAGAACTAACTACCTGGTGACAGGATGTTAGAGATCCAAAGGTGTCAAAAATCAAACTAGTGCACACGAGCAGCCTACCCGGGCATGTCAAAACAAAATAAAATAAGAAGCTAGGTCTCACTAAGCAAATACAAAATAAAATTATAATACATTATTGATGGCTTGAAGACAACAGTCAATATCAAGTCACATAAAGAGGCAGTCCATGA
>NW_004444035.1:8076471-8078011 GCF_000243295.1 Trichechus manatus latirostris | reverse complement strand
CCATCCTCGCAATCTTTGCTATGCTTCAGCCCATTGTTGCAGCCGCTGTGTTAATCCATCTCGTTGAGGGTCTTCTTCTTTTTCACTGACCCTCTGCTTTACCAAGTATGATGTCCTTCGCCAGTGACTGGTCCCTCCTGATCCCATGTCCAAAATACGTGAGATGAAGTCTCGCCATCCTCCCTTCCAGGGGGCATTCTGACTGTACTTCTTCCAAGACAAATTTGTTCATTCTCTTGGAAGTCCATGGTATATTCAATATTCTTGACCAACATCATAATTCAAAGGCATCACTTTTGGTTTTTTAACCCTAGACTGGTTCTAGAAATTAACTGTTCCTCACTAGGATAATAGAGTGGGCTAGAAGGAAATATAACAGAAGCTTTACTATTTCTCCAAGTAAAATAAATGCTGAGATAATATTAAATGATGAAAAAAAAAAAAACCCACAAAATAAAAAAAACATCTAAATATTGTGATATTAGCTCTTATAGAGTGCATTCAATATAACTTAAAATAATACAAAAATTTCAATAGTCAGTGTGGTATTCCTGCAATTAATTTATCTGCAAGCAGGTAAAGCCGGCATTAAACTACAGTTTGTACACCCTTGTGATATTTTAGACAAACTTTTACAACCTTCCAATGTGCGTATGTGCAGCATAATAGAAACAAATGAGAAATGGGTCTGTTTACAGAAACCATTGGGAGAACACGTCCTTGCTTTCTTAATACTGACAGATTAAATTCTAAAAATCATCAGACATTCCAAATTATGTAGCATAAGCGCAGAGACAAAGAGCAGCTTTTTAACCTTACAAAATGTTCGATAAGGAGCTTAACCATTATCATGACAAATACTTGGCTGTGTCTTTGTGTTTGATTTCAAAGTGTGCTAAAAGTCTATCTTCTATACAAGGGTGGATTAACCAGTAAGCACAGTATGCACTGGCTTAAAGTAAGCAAGGTGCACACGGGCTTACTTGTGCTGCTTACTTACTAATCTGTAGTGCACGATTTCACCTATTCTTATGTGGTGAAATTGTGCACTACAGACTAGTAAGTAAGCACAGTTAAGCCCATGCAGACCTTACTTATTCGGTAATGCATCCCTGCTTCTATATTTTAGTCACTTATGTTATGAAAAGAGGCATTGAGCCCCATATAACCTTCAGGTTAGGGATTTGAAATACTACATCTTACAAGGCAAATGCAATCTTCAATTTGTCACGGAGTTTGCCAATTATACTATAGATAAAATATGTTGTTGTTGTTAGGTGCCATCAAGTCAGTTCTGACTCATAGTGACCCTATAGGACAGAGTAGAACTGCCCCATAGGGTTTCCAAGGAATGGCTGTTGTATTTGAACTGCTGACCTTTTGGTTAACAGCGGAGCTCTTAACCACTACACCACCAGGGCTCCATACAGATAAAATATATACTTGGCTTATTAAAAAGACCAGTGAATAAAAGTGACCCCATGGAAATATTTAAGGAGAAGGCAACGTATATTCCTTTAAAAAACAAAACAATTTTTAT
>NW_004444035.1:8073861-8075035 GCF_000243295.1 Trichechus manatus latirostris | reverse complement strand
GTAAGGAACTAAATTTTTAAATTTTATTTAATTTTAGTAATTTAAATCTAACATCAACATTTGGCTACTACCTACAGTATTAGAAAGCATCGGAATAATTAAACAGAAATATCCAGTCCCATGAAAGTATTCTTTATAAAAAAATTATTTCCCTCTCATTTCTATATTCAGTTTAAGAAGGCGTATGATCTTTACTATATTGCTGACTATATTTTTTATATTTATACTTTTTTTCTGTTTACTGTAGTCATATTCTAAAGCTGTAAAACCTTGAATAAATAATATAGATGTCATTTTTCATCATCAAGGATATATCATGATGAATGAGGTTAAACCTAGAATTAAAAAATAAAAATAACGATGCAAAACTCAGTGAAAAAAGTTTCAAAGAATGCTTTGGAAAAAAAATGGAGAACTTTCTGAACCCCAAAACAGAAGATATGAGAAGTATATTCCAACACCCTTGAACACTCACTGTGTCATAATAACTAAATAAAGTCAAAATTGAGGAGTCCCTTACATATTTCCTTTATATTAATTGCATTGGTATTTTATACATGGATTTCTGTGTTTTTTATTTTTTTTATTTTAGATGAAATATGCATTTTCTGAAGAATATGAGAGACATTCCTTTTGGAATTGCTTCCTATTGAAACAATTTTTGCTTTAGTTTTTGTTTACACTGATGCTGGTTTGTGTTTAATGGAAGAAGGGTATTCCTAAACACCATAAAGTAACAAACAAATAAGTATTTTGAAAAATTCCTTAAATCAATTGTAAAATGCAAATAGAAAGAAGAACAGTTTATGAGAGAAAGAAAAAAGAGAGGCATGGTACTATATTCTGTCTATGAAAATATTTTAAAATAACTAAAAACACCATCTGAAGATCTACGGTTGAAAAAATCCATGCCCTGCCTTTGATGATGTTATCATGAAAATAATCTTTTTTCATGTCAACTTTGAAGCACTAAGAATTTAAGGCAAGCCCAACCACTTCTTTCCTATCCAAAGTTACCAAAACAAACTTTGTGTTTTAATTTAGCCTGTTTTAGGAGTCTGATTCCAGGTGGCACCTTTAAGATTGCTCCCAGAATAACTGGGAGGGATGCACAGTTTAGCAGGAGTCTCCTGGAATACTGAATTGGACCATTGCATGTCTCCTATTTAAACCC
>NW_004444035.1:8071417-8072534 GCF_000243295.1 Trichechus manatus latirostris | reverse complement strand
CTCACAATCGTTGTTATGCTTGAGCCCATTGTTGCAGCCACTGTGTCAATCCATCTCTTTGAGGGTCTTCCTTTTTTTCATTGACCGTGTACTTTTCCAAACATGATGTTCTTCTCCAGGGACTGATCCCTCCTGATAACATGTCCAAAGTATATAAGACGTAGTCCCGCCATCCTTCCTTCTAAGGAGCATACTGGTTGTACTTCTTCCAAGACAGGAGGGATACTTACACACTTAGAATATGAAGACGTAGACTGAGCTGCTCTATCAGTGACTAGCTAAATCACTTTTGTGAAGGGGCTTGAGAAGATTAAAAAAAAAAAAAAAGGACTTTAAGTAGTTCTTCAGACTTAAAAGCTTAAGTTGTTTGCCATTTTATGTTTACCTGTGACTTTGTCTTACAATATTTTTGTTTTCTTATTTAATTTTCAGTATGATGAGTTGATTAGATAACAATCCCTTTACATTGTCCCACTTGCCAGGTAGGAATTATTAAATTTTGGTCTTTTTTTTTTTAAGTACAGTATAAGTATAGTATGGATCTAAGCACTTCCCTTGACAATGTGCTCATTGGAGAATGTGTATCCAGCAAGTGACAGTCCCACTACTGAGCAGTTATTGCATATCATAAAATGATAAAAGACTACAAAAAAATACAAGATCAATGCAATAACCCCCATAGGAAAAGAGCATTGAAACAGGGGTAGTGTTATTATTGGTTTTATTTATATAATCTGCCTATTTTATGATGCGATTTTCTATGACAACATGATCGGGAGGTTGATATGGAACTGGGAACAGACGATGTGATGTGAAGTTTAACCTGTATAAGCCATTTTCAGAAGTCATTGCTTCGACTTCATTTACTCCTGGTATCCCTAGTCTTATGTAATTTCCTCAATATTTTCTGTGATGACAGATTCTTGTTGTCACTCCTGCTACTTCTAGGAGGCCGTGATGATGGATGGGGTGGGATGGGCTTGTAGATATGGTACATTTGTAAAACCCTCTGAGGCTTCAGTTTACTCATCTGTAGCGTGAAGAGACTGGATTTATTGATCTAAAATGTCTCCTTCCATTTTAATTACTATATACGTTTAAGAGTATCTCATAACTT
>NW_004444035.1:8067967-8069814 GCF_000243295.1 Trichechus manatus latirostris | reverse complement strand
GATAGTGGGGAGTGTTCTTTACATCAAAAATTCTGGAGGACAAGGTGTAACGGTATGATGCCATGATCTTGGCCATCCCCCGTGAAGGGACAGATGAGACAAAATGGATGGGAGGTCATCTGACTGGGGATACCCCAAGGTTTGAGCAGTCAGCCAAGGTTTGATCAAATCAGCAGTCTTCAAATGTTTTAGCTTGGGTGTCTATACTAATTTTGAGAAAGAATGAACCCCTCATATATGTTTAGTTGACATTTAAGTATTTAATTATAATTATTCTTCTTTGTTATTAAGAGGAGAAGAACAGTCAACATTTTCTAAGATGAAATAAGTTGAAGATTAGCTGTAATTTTAGTAAATATTTCATGACATGATTTCAAAGAAGTCTTTAACTTTCTTATTGAGAAATAAACACAAAGCCTGAGAGGTATTCTGTGAAAATTTTATGAGTGGGTATTATCTGGTATATTTTGAGAAGTGCGATAATCCTGAGAAACATCCCAATCACATTTAAAAAGTAACCTATATTGCTTCTGTTTTTCTGAATCTGGAACATCCGAACAGGGGCCGAGCTTCAGGCTAAACAGAAATAAGTATAACAAAAGAAAAGACAGGAAGCCATATGGGTTTAAGGTGTCTTGATTAGTCAATTAAAAAGTCTTCCCTAAAACCAGTATTTCAAATTATCACTTTGCTAACTGCTTGAGAGGTTTGAACACGCCCCAGGCATTGCATCAGCTGTAATTTGGGTTGTGTGAAGGCTGAGCCTTCATTTTGTAAAGTGGCAGGCTACTATGAAAGTAGGCTGTCTATGGCAGTTTTATGAGAAATCAGATCTGAGCACTGACTATCTTGAAATTGAAAATGTTGCCATGATTTGTGCATCATCCCTTTAGCACATTTTCCTGGGATTTTCTGTACTATAGTTTGAAAAGTTCCAGATGAGATGAATTTCATTTGTTCTTTATTGATCTGAAGTTGGAAAATATGAACCTCAATATCTGATAGTAAAGTTACCCCTAAGAACCCTGGTGGTACAGTGGTTACGCACTCAGTGAAAACATAGCGACTTTCCTATGTCGTATGAAAAGTTCAGTAAAAGCATCTGTTTGGATCAAGATGACTCATTCTGACCAATGGGATATATTTAGGAATTCTGCTCATCAGAGATACCCGCTGCCTGTTGGAATTACAAATTTGAGTTAAGTGCTGGAGCGGACCTGAGCCTCATGTCCCTATTATACCACAGTTGTCCCCTAACTTCTTATGTTTCTGTGCAATGTGTAGATTCTGCCTGGATTTTCTGCTGGAGAAGACGCAGATCAGCCTCCTTATCTGGGTTTAGATATCCCGACTTGCTCTTGCACGTACTCTACTTCGTTGTTGCCTCTTAGAACTCAGTTGCCTGAGTGATGATACTCATCTACACCTGATTTAAAGCAGATCACTAGGTCTTTCTCACGCAGAGCCTCTGGATGTGTTTCAACTAGCACCCTTTGGATTAGCAGCCAGGTGCTTAACCATTTGTACCACCAGGGCTCCTTTTACTTATATTTTAATAGCAGTGAATTACATCACACATTGAAAATGACTTGATATTTTCTTTCTTTACATTCCAGTAAAATGCCTCTGTTTTTGAAATGGGGAAGAAGTCCTCTGTCTAACTCTTTCTGAAATGATCCTCCTATGTCACACGCTCCTCCCCCACAGACAGCCTTGAGATGGGCAGCTGATTCAGCTCTCCTAGTCTCTGAGGGCAGATGTGGCAGTCTGCCTCCATAAAGATGACAGCCTTGGAAGCCCTATGGGGCAGTTCTACTCTGTCCTGTAGGGTCGCTATGAGTCAGAAT
>NW_004444035.1:8064494-8067600 GCF_000243295.1 Trichechus manatus latirostris | reverse complement strand
AGATGGTAAAATTGTTTTTGTTGCTTTACAAGAAAAATGGGATTATTTTTTGCAAACATACCTGCAAGTTTCTAAGAAGCAAGCATCAGACAGATGGCCTTCTTCCCTCCTGATGCAGTTTGTTAGAAAGAGGTTTCAGGGGGAAATTCTTCAGGTTATCTTTCCTTTATTAAATCTCCTCTTAGGTTATTTCTAATATTGTAATATTTGCAAATTTTCTGGAGGTTTTATTTGCACGTATTGATCTAGGGTTTAAAACACATGATTTCTTAAACTATTGTTGTTGTTGAGTTAAATTGTAGCAAAGTAAATCTTATTCTAAACTTTTGACAGAAAAATAATAAAGTATTGAAAATAACAGAAGGCACATTGTGACCTCAATTGGAGAGTTCACTAAAAAATTCTGAGTGAAGATAACACCTGACTGTCTTTCAGCGTTCTTAAGCTTTATCATTAATTCAACACAAATGAAGGAGACAGCTGGTTTACATAAATATTTCATCTTGCTCTGTTATGCGGGAACCATTGGACCTAACAGTATACACATCTGATGAGACATTTGACTTTAGAGCGCAAGTGTAAGTTACAAAAATGGAAAACATTTCTACACTACACTTGTGTTATTTGTTTTTTTCTAGTGTTACCAAGATATAATGGGCCATGGTGGCGTAGTGGTTAAGAGCTTGGCTGGTAACCAAAAGGTCGGCAGTTTGAATCCACCAGCTGCTCCTTGGAAACCCTGTGGGACAGTTCTACCCTGTCCTACAGTGTCACTACGAGTGGAAATCAACTCAACGGCAACCAGTTTACCAAGATTTAATACACCTACTCCTCACATAGAAACCCTGGTGACGTAGTGGTTAAGTGCTACAGCTGCTAACTAAAAAGGTGCTCCTTGGAAACTCTATGGGGCAGTTCTTCTCTGTCCTATGGGGTCACTATGAGTTGGAATTGACTCAATGGCAATGGGTTTTACGGGGTTTAACTCCTCACTTATCGACTATCTTGGTATCTGACATTTCATATTTATGACAACAGTAAAAAATCTACTATCCTAACATTTTGCACGTTAACGCTGTATGTCTGGCAGTATGAATGCCGAGGTGTGAGGTGAGAATAATGCTGGCTGTGATGGTTAAGGTTATGTGTCAACTTGGCTGGACCATGATTCTCAGTGGCTGGGCAGTTATGTAATGATATACTTTGGCAGTTATGTAATGATGTAGTTATCCTCCGTTTTGTGATCTGATGTGTTCATCCTCCGTTTCTGCATGCTGCTAATTTTCTCTTAACGAACTAGTGTTTGGAACCTAACTATGTCGATAAGCGAGGAGTGGGTATGTAGATTTTTCTTAGTTTCCTCAGCATATTTTTATATATGAGAATCTCTTTCAAAATCCGTTTCAAATACAATTTTATTTTTAAGTGGTGTTCATTTGGAGGCTGCCTAAACATTTATTCCAACAACCTCAAACTTGTCATTTTTTATGCATTTGTTTTTCACAAACAATTCACTGTCTACACATTTGTATTCATGCTTCTCACACATTCAGATAAGACAAGTGCTATTATCAAAGCTGGACTGCAGCTCTCATGATAATAATAATACCCTCAGCGTTGTGCAAAGTAAAATTTAACGCCCCAAACTCATTTGCTCTCTAAGCTTTTGGTAGACAAATATCCCTATCGCAGGTTTACCTATCAATTGGTTTCTTTCAAACAAGAGAACCAAATCAGAGACAAACTATTCATTTGACACTCAGAATTTTAGAATTTAAGTGAGATATAATGGAGATCAGCTAGTTCAACTATTTCATGTACATATGAGAAGACTTAGGCTAATAAAGCCATATGCCCAGAGTTACATAGGTCAGAGCTAGAACTCAGGTCTCCTTACTCGTAGTTAGATTTCAGTTAACTAATCAAGGTCAAATAGTCAAGACATTTCTATACTGCAAGCTTTCTAACCATTATGTAACCAAATGTGAACCCATCTGGTAAAATCAGATCTCGACTTGGTTTTTCTTCATTGCTTATTTCTCAGCAGGATGACTTCTTCCCCGTCTCTTGGGATAAAACCTAGTCAAAGTCTAATGAGTTTTCTGGATACTCTGAGAAAATGGAAAGTCCTCTTTGTAATAATTAATATATTTAATCCTGTGTGCTATCCAAAAGCTTCCAACTGCCCCTCTGCTCCCTCAGCTGGGACCGCTGACACCAGCTGCCTTCACACTTAAAGGCAGACACGTAGCTTTCTCTGTTTGCCCTCTCAGCACTTCTACTCCTTCTTCTCCTCCTCCGGGTCACAGTGTGTGGGAGTTGGGGGAAGAGGTAAAGGGAAGAGGAGTGTTCTTACTTATCTAATACTGTCCTGGACTGAAGCCAACACTCTATGGCCATGGCAAGGGATGAGAGGTAGCTCTATTCCATCTTTCCTGGATCACTTGTTTTCTTGATTCACTGGTGACACCTCCCAATTGTGGGGGCTTCCTATCCTGCAGAATCCTTTATGCAATGGATGCTTCTCTTCCAGCTGCGACCTTAAGACTTCTTCCTTATCCCAGGAATCTAGAGGCGCACCTTGTAAGGCAAAATTTACCACTACAAACAGTTCACTTAGATGTAAGACATCCACAAACCGGCTCTCATTCACACGGGCTTGCTTCTTGTTCAGTGGAAACACCCAGCTTACTTTTTCTGCCAAACTCCGGGAGTGTTTGTACCACCCTCTCACTTTTTAAATTTCTCGAGCTTGAGTCATCCACTGGTTCTTTGTGTCTCCCAAGCCTTAAGGAGCATATATCACACCCTCCAATTGGAATCATTAAAGCTTTTATTTCCTGTGTTGGAAGTGGGTACCCTTCTCCCTTGGGGGACAGAAGGGCACACATACGTGAAAAGCTTTCTTTAAAAATTATCTTCTTATCGAAAAAAATCCTGTACTTGTATAGCGTCAGTTTACATGGGCATTAGGAGTAGCATAAATTGTCTTCAGATGCTTGTCTGCAAGTCCTGCATGACTGTCTTATACCTTACTTTGGAATGTGGCATGTATTTTCTTGAGGCTACAACTGAAAACATGATTAAAACAATGTCACGTATTCAT
>NW_004444035.1:8059349-8063498 GCF_000243295.1 Trichechus manatus latirostris | reverse complement strand
GCCCCTGCGAAGAGATTGCTGACTGGGCCATGTTCTTCAATAATTTCCAACTTTTGCAAACCTGTTCTTTTTACACAGATTGCCTTCCTCCCTTATTTACCTGGTGACTTTAAGTACCACCTCAGATGACATTTTGTGACTCTGCTCAAAAATGGTCACTTCTTCGTTTTTGCTGACTCCAGACCCCTAATGCTCTTAATGCAAATATCACTCTCCATTATTTTACATATCTGTTTTCAACTTGACCAAAGGGTAGAGTCTCCTTATTTCAATTTATAAATTAATGAAAGATTTCTCAAACCAGTGAATTAAAAGTCACTAAATTACTATTATATTGGTGGGATAAAAGAAAAATCACAAGCATAGCATATGGAACACAAAGATGGAAGGGTTAACTGCATAAATTATTTAATATTTGCAAGTTCCATGTATTTTCAAATAGTTTAGTAGTCCCTAGCATACCACCATATCCAACTGGTTTTCTTCTGCCTACTCAACCCATAAAATATTTTTAGTAAAACTAAGACTGCAGTGAACAAAGTGACCTCAGTGGTAAAATTATGCAGAGAAGCAGCGTTGTGAGACAGTGGATGCCTAAGAGTCTCCTAAGGAACCTTGGTGGCTCAATGGTTAAGAGCTTGGCTGCTAAGCAAAAGGCTGGTGGTTGGAAGAACCCACACAGCAGCTCCAGGGGAGAAAGACCTAGCGATCTGCTTCTGTAAATATTACAGTCTAGAAAACCTTACGGGACAATTCTACTCTGTTCATGGGGTTGCTATGACTCAAAATCAACTTGATAGTACCTACCATAACAGCAACAAGATTATTTTGGTCAACTACTCATAGTCACCGTGCAACTCATGAGGAGTTGAAAAATTCTTAAAAGAGAATGAAAAACTGTAAATCCTGATAACAGACTCTCACAGGTTCTCTATATTGTTTAGGTTGCTATTTTCCTAGAAGAAAGTGTTCTGCCAATGAGAGAGGCATCTCACAGTATAATCTTCCTGGTATAAAGCTTAGTATCTTCTAAATACCATGCCAAATCTTTGGGCTAGCAATAGTAGCAGCACCCCCATTAAGATGTCAAAATAAAGAGGCTGGTATTCTGTTATGATCTACTTCTACATGGAACTTTGTGTTTATGATGTACTTAAAATATTTGCAAACCCCTGAGAAATATCTTTAATAATCCACAAAGTAGTCTAAAGTGCTCAGCCCACAAAAATATGGAAAATTGCCATCATAAACTCCTGGAGTGCCATGTTTATGCCCTGATAAACTGATGTTCTAAGTAAATGTTCTTGGTCCTCAGCCTAGGCATTTAATGGAGAAAGGTTCCAGTGAAATAACTAATAAGAAGATAATGTTCCACTTCTAATCTTGCTATATAATTTCATGTTCATTACCCGTTTTAGCTTGAATTCCGTAGAAATCAGAGCCTGAGACTAAAGCTTATATACTAATACTTTATTGAGAAGTAAAATTCCAGGGGAACAGAAAGGGGGAAAGAAAGCAGTGAGGCAGGGAAGAAGAGAGAACATATATGAAGAGACGAGTTCCTCAGATGGCCGCTGACTCCACCATCAGTGAGGTCTCATGAATAATGGTGTCTGAGGACAATCATTGATCCAGGAGGAAGAATTACCTGGCTCCCTACCCGCCTTGATCAAAGGCTGTACCATGAGACTTTAACTCTCCCACACTTCTGGGTTGTATTACTAGATCTCTTTATTGTCCTTAGCTGCCACCTAGTTGGTCCCCAACTCATGGTGACCCCATGCACAATGGGATTGGACAGTTGTGATCCATACAGTTTTCATTGGTTGATTTTTGGAAATAGATTGCTAGATTTTTCTTAGTCTGGGAACTGTGCTGAAACCTGCTCACCATCACAGCAACATGCAAGCTTCCACTGACAGAAGAGTGGTAGCTGTGCTTGAGGTACCTTGGCCGGAATCAATACAGGTCTCCTGCATGGAAGGTGAGAACAAGGACTCCAGAGCTCCCGTGGAATCTGGTCAAAACTCATGGTAATCTTTTGCGAGTCAATGCCAAGCATGGAGTTTCACGATCTCTTATGCTAACGGTTGTAGCAGCAACAGTAGAAACCAGGACAAGTGGTTGCTAGGTCCTCTCCAGCAAGCAAACAAGGAGCAGAGTGAAGCATAAATGGAAACTATTACTCCACCTATATCCCATGTGTTTTCATGATACCAGTCTGTGAAACTCAATGTTGCCTGACCCACATCTACCAGCTGGCTTAACTACCATTTTCTTTTGTTTGCTTGCATAAGACGAGCAAATTACACATCATCTTGAGTTAAAACCAAAATCAGCTTCCAACAAAAAAAGAAAGAAACAGCATTAGTCCCTGGGGTTGGGGGTTATATGCATGCATGCCACCTCACCATCAGAGCACAGACCTGTTTCCTTTCACAATTGCAGTCAGGGGTCGTTGTAGACTACCAACAATGGGGTGGTAGCCATGGCAGGAATAGGGGGGTGCAGAGTGAGTCGATGCCAATCTGATCAGGTTTTACTTCTACTTCTACACAAGGTTGATTTACGGTATTCTACTGTTAAAAGAATCTTTTTTTGCATGTCTCACAAAGAATAATTTTTTCCTTTTCTAGTGATAAATATTAGTTGGGATAGTTCTCATTCTCTTTTGGGAAACTCATAAGAGGAAAATGCATTTACCAAGTTCAGGAGGAGGGAATATACTGAGTGCTAATATTTGGAGCTAATCTCTTTGCATCCTGGTAGTGTTTAAGGGGAAAGCCTGGTGATGTTGATAAGATCACACCTGGGGCCACTAATGAAATCAAATGCTCCTGTATAGAAATTTGCAGTATTGTGAGCTTTTGATCTGAAGGAGTGTTTGTCTAGTTCACTAAGCAGTAACACAACATAGTCTGCTTTCAGCTTTCCATCATCAAAACCACGGCTACACAATTAATTTTTGAAAATGCAAATTTGAGAAACTGGAGGATTATTATACAGAGTATAGCTTTAGAGGTTAAATAAAACAAATGTGTTTTTTTTCCCCCGTTTTAAAATATACTGTGGATAAGTACTACATTATCCAAACAATTTATGACCTTGGCTAATTTTGAGATACATTATTCTGAAATTCTATGTTCCACATTTCTCTTCAATCCTGTCATAAAAAATGATTATCTTCATATGCACTATGAAAAAAATGGAAAAAAAAACCCATAATTTAGAGTTAGCCTTTCTCTCTCCAAGTTTAAACATTTTCTTTTCCTAATAATAAAAGTAAAATATGCTCATTATGGGAATTTTATCTAAACAGAAAAGAACAAAAATTAGAAATCATCCTAAATTTCTACCCCTAGAAATAATCAGTATTTGAATTTTGGATATATATCTAAATAGATAGGGAGTTAGAGCAGATAATTTTTTAAAAATTCATATCTCAGCATTTTCTAATTCTTTTCTCCTCTTTAACCATCCATTATGCCTTTTGGAAGACTTCCTAGAACTGGTCTTTTTCCTTTTGGCCGTGTTCATTCTGTTATGTTATTCAGGGGTCAACAATCTACAACCAAATCCTGCCTGCTGCTGGTTTGGGTACAACCCACAAACTAAGAATGGTTTTTACATTTTACATGGTTGAAAATGTCAAGAAGAGAGTAATATTTTACGATACACAAAAAGTTACAGGACATTCAAATTCAAGTGTTCATAAATAAAGTTTTATTGGAATGCAGCCACGTTCATTCATTTACATATGGCTGGTCTCATGCCCCAACATCAGAGGTGAGTAGCTGCAACTGGAACCAAATGACCTGCAAAGCCTAAAGTGTTTCTCCTCAGGATGTTGGCAGAAAATGTTTACTGTCCTTCAATTTAACCCATCCATTAAGCTTTGTTTCAATTCTTACCATTTTCCATTCACAAATACAGACAATTGTTTCTTCTTCTTTAGTCTTGTTTCTGTTTTATATTTCCACTGTCCTCCCTTAATTCTTTTTATTGTGCTTTTTAAAATTCTTACTCTATTTGGCACTTCCTTAACAAGCTAGAAATAGAAGTACCATAGGACCCAGCAATTCCACTCCTTGGAATATATCCTAGAGAAATGAGAGTCATCATATGAATTGATATATGCACACCCATGTT
>NW_004444035.1:8056849-8058263 GCF_000243295.1 Trichechus manatus latirostris | reverse complement strand
AGGTGAGAAGTCAGAAAGGGACAGGAGCTGGTTGAATGGACACGGGAAATCTAGGTGGAAAAGAAGAGTGTGCTGTCACAGTATAGAGAGGGCAACTAGGGTCACACAACAATGTGTGTATAAATTTTTGTATGAGAAACTAACTTGAATTGTAAACTTTCACTTAAAGCACAATTAAAAAAAATAAAAAATCTATCTGGCCCAAGCAGTAGCAGGAATCTGTAATTCTCCATCTTAGTGGATAGCCCTCAAATTCATCAAATTCATCAGATCCCAAATCAAATTACTCTGTTCCCAGAACGAGCTCCTCAGGTCAGCCTCCTTATCTGTTCCCTTTCTTTTGAGGGAAGCACCAAGATCCCCTGCACAGCCTAGGGAATTAACAGAAAAAACTCTTGGTTACCATGTGAGAATAAGTTACCTTTCTCCATGCAAAGGCCTCCCTGCTGCCTTAACAAACATCACAACACCTTGCAAATTGTGGAACTCAGTGGAAATGCTATTTATTGTTGCTAGTATCTCCATCATCCTAAGGTAAACCTGTTGCCCTGGAGTCAATTCCAACTCATAGCGACCCTGTAGGACAGTGTAGAACTTCCCCATAGAGCTTCCAAGGCTGTAATCTTTAGAGAGGAGCTCTGATGTTGCAGTGGTTGGGTGCTCGGATGCGGACTGAAGCGTTGGCAGTTTGAACCCACCAGATCCATGGGAGAAAGATGTGGCAGTCTGCTTTCATAAGCATTGCAGAGGAACCCTGATGGTGCAGTGGTTAAATGCTTTATGGAGGAGCCCTGGTGCTGCAGTGGTTGGGTGCTTGGGTGCTGGCTGAAGGGTTGGTGGTTCGAACTGAGCAGATCCATGGGAGAAGGATGTGGCATCTGCTTCCATAAAGATTACAGACTTGGAAACCCTATGGGGCAGTTGTATTCTGTCCTATAGGGTTGCTATGAGTGGGAATTGATTCCATGACAATGGGTTTGGTCTTTGCGGAGGTGGACTACCACATCTTTCTCCCGCAGAGAGGGTGGTGGGTTTGAGCCTCTGACCTTTTTGTTGGCGGTGGAACACTTGGTCACTGTGCTACTAGGGTTTCTCCATCCTAAGGCAGGGATACCCAAACCACTCAACTTGAGCTACTTGAATCATATTGCAAACATTCATGAAGTATTTCTTAAATTAGCCATAAAATCCAGAAAGTTAACTTTATCAAAGACTTTTCTGTGATCAACAGCCTGCATCCTGAAGCCTACTACCTTATGACATTCTCTATCATCATGAAGCCTACTACCTTATGACATTCTCTATCATCATTCTTTATATTGGTAACACATGGGCAGGTGTAGTGTGTAGTAAGAAATATGAGGAAATCTTAATGATCTGACTGACACTGGAGGAATCCCTGAAGCCATGGCCC
>NW_004444035.1:8047667-8056719 GCF_000243295.1 Trichechus manatus latirostris | reverse complement strand
GTGCTTCTTAGTTCAAGCAGATACACGAGACCAAATGGGCAGCTCCTGTCAGGAGGCAGGATGAGAAGGCAGGAAGGGACAGGAGCTGGTTGGAGGGACATGGGAAACCCGGGGTGGAAAGGGGGAGTGTGCTGTCACATTATAGGGATTGCAACTAGGTTTACATAACAATATGTGTATAAACTTTTGTAAGAGAAATTAACTTGAGCTGTAAACTTTCACCTAAAGCACAATTAAAAAAAAAGCTTGCAAACGGCCATCTAAAGTACAACAATTGGTCTCTTCCTGTCTGGAGCAAAGAAGAGCGAAGAAAACCAAAGACTTATAGAAATTATTAGTCCAAAGGATTAACGGACCACATGAACTATGGCCCCCACTAACCTGAGACCAGAAGAATTAGATGGTGCCCAGCTACCACTATAGCTCTGACCAGGACCACAGTAGTAGGTCATGGAAAGAGTGGGAGAGAAATGTAGAACAAAATTCAAACTCATAAATAAGACCAGACATACTGGTCTGATAGAGACTGGTGGAACCCCCGAGACTATGGCCCTTAGACACCCTTCATATTTGGAACTGAAATCACTCCCAGAGATCACATTATTGCCATCAAATAGACAAACCTATAAAATGAACAATAACACCAATGAGAAATGTACAACTCAGAACAATCAACTATACAAGACCTGAAGGGTCAGCATTTGCCCAAAAGCAAAGCTTAGAAGGACAGTAGGGGCAGGAAAGCTGGATGAATGGACACAGGAAACACAGGGAGAAAGAGGGGAAAGCACTGACACATTCAGGGATTTGTAACCAATGGCATGAAACCAACGTCAAGCTGTGCTGACTGGGAAACTAATTTGTTGAATGGGAAACTAATTTGCTCTGTAAACTTTCACCTAGACAACAATAAAATATTAAAAAAAAAAAAAAAAAGTGAGTATCAGGACCTTTCAATGTCATGCTGGGTCATTATGTGACAGGTTTAACCAAAGATTAATTATCTAGGGGAATGGACCTGTATTTGACTTTGCTATTTGCTAATAATTAAGGACATAGATTCTGTGATATTACATGTTAAATTATAGATTTCTACCCAGCAAAAAAATAGCCACAAAGGTTACAGTTTTATTGCCTTGTTAGATATTAATGAGTTTGATCTCTATAACTCAGCAAACTTATTTCAAAATATCTTTCCTAGGGCACTGCTAAAGTCCCTGTTTCTCAAAATGCTCATTGAACCAGCATTGGCATCCAAATGTTTGTAATATTAGTAAGGTAATAAATCTTTGACACACACCCATTTTTATACTTGTATGAGAGTCACGTTTTTAATTTTTTGTATTTTGTGAGAAAGTATTTTTACGCCCTTTTGGAAGGGAGAACTCTTTGAGATCAGTACCATGACTTTTTTGCATCTATTTACTTTTTGCTCATGCATGAGGTTGTAGAGTTGAAACTGCAAGATCTCTGTGTGTATATAATTGAGAAAATCCTTCGTCTCACATTGCACGAGTGTCAAATACTTTCCTCCTTCTAGAATGTCTTAATAAGTTTTATTACTAATCTCTTAAATCAAAGAATCTCTGTATTAGTTGCTTTATTTTTTTATTATACTGTAATAAAATACCTATTACATAAAATTAAGTATGTCAACAATTTTAAAGCATACAATTCATTGGCTATTTAGGTCCAGAACTTTTTAATCATCCCGAAAGGAAACGCCATACTATTTAAGCATTCACTCTCCAGTCCTAATCCCCCTCCCTCCCCACAGCCCTTGGCAACAACTAACCTTCTTCAGTCTCTGTGGATTTGCCTGTTCTGGATAATTCATATAAATGGAGTCAAACAATATGTCTTTTGTGACTGGATTATTTCAACTACAATAATTTTTGAGGTTTCACCCATGTTGTACCAGGTATCAGTAAATTATTCCTTTTTAGAGATGAACAACATTTCATTGCATGGATATACAGCATTTTATTTATCCATTAATCAGTTGATGGACATTTGGGTCATGTCCGCCTTTTGGCTACTGTGGATAATGCAGCAATGAACACTGGTGTACATGTATCTGTTTCAGTACCTGCTTTTAATTTTTTGGAGCGTATTCCTAAGGAGTAGAATAGCTGGGTGATATGGTAATTATGGAGCCCTGGTGGCACAGTGGTTAAGAGGTCTGCAATTATATGTTTACTCTATTGAGGAACTGTCAAACATTTTTCTACAGTGGCTACATCCTTTTACGTTTCTACCAGCAACGCATGAAGCCTCCAATTTCTTCACATCCTCAGCAACACATACTACTGACTTTTGATAATAGCTATCCTAGTGGGAGGAGCCCTGTAGGTGCAGTGCTGAAGCATTTGGCTGCTAACCAAAAGGTCAGCAATTCGGATCCACCAGCCGCTCCTTGGAAACCCTCTGGGGCAGTTTTACTCTCTCCTGTAGGGTCACTAGGAGTCGGAATCAACTCCACAGCAGTGGGTTTGGTTTTTTGGCTTAGTGGGTATGAAGTGGTAGCTCATTCTGTGTTTGATTTTAATCTCCCTGATGGTTAATGATCTTTAGCATGTTTTCATACGCTTGTTGGCCATTTATATGTTCTTTTGCGAAATGCTTATTCAAACCATTTGTCCACTTTTAATTAGGTTGTTTGTCTTTATTGTTAAGTTGTAGGGGTTCTTTATATATTCTGGGTACTAGACCCTATCATATGTATGATTTGGAAATAATTTCTCCCATTCTGTAGATTGTCTTTGCACTCTTTTAATAGTGTCCTTTGATATACATCTTTTTTTTATTTTAATGAAGTCTGATACATATACGTTTATATATATATTTCTCTTTTTTTGCTTGTGATTTTGGTGTCATGTCTAAGAAACCACTCTCCATTTGAAGGTCATGAAGACTGAAGATTCAAACCTATGTCTTCTTCTAAGAGTATTATGGTTTTTGTCTCATATATTTAGGTCTTGATCCAATGTTGAGTTAATTTTTGTATACGGTGCATGTAAGGGTACAATTTTATTCTTTTGCATGTGGATATCCACTTGCCACAGCACCATTGTTGAGGAGACTGTTCTTCCCCAATTGAATGGTCTTCACACCCTTGGTTAAAACCAATTGACCATAGATGTGTGGGTTTTTATCTGGGTTCTCAATTTTATTCTATTGATCTATGGGTCTATATTTATACCAGTACCACACTTTTTTCATTACTGTGACTTTGTAATAAATTTGAAATTAGAAAATAGGAATTCTTCGATTTTGTTCTTATTTTTCAAGATTGTTTTGGGTATTCAAGCTATTAGCTACTTTATTAATAAATGTGATTAAAATATCTATTAAAACTGTAGGAGATGCAAAAATGAAACAAAAAACAGTTTTTATCCAGTCTCCAGGAATAATTTTTCCTATACTCAAACTCCTTCTAACTTTTATATTTTAACTTTGCTTTATCTTTGTGTGTGTGTGTAGTTATAAAAGACTTTTTTAATGTAATTTTTATTCTTTCCTCTTCTATATTATAATAGTCAAAGAAAATGTGGCAATATGAAAATCATCACAATTTTTTTCTGAAGAAAAAAACTGAAATCAGTCCTATCTTTGCTGGGCTCCTCCCAAGTACCAAGAATAGAAATTTTACTGTGCCATTCAGGCCCTCATTTTCTATCTATAGGTCCCAACTATTTTAGTAAAACTCTCAGAAAGAAGAAGAAGGAAAAAAGTTTTCTAATCTGCTGTCCATCATCTTAAGAGAGTATGGATCATTTCACTGGGCAACTAAAGAGGTAGAAGAGAGTCATTAAGTTTCAGGTGTCAAGCCATAGCAATAGGTTAATTTCCTGATTTAATGCTGTTTTATTTTACCAAACATCCTTATCTAATTTATTAATTCTATAGAACTTTATCAAGTACCAACTAAGATCCTGATGCAAAAAATAAATGAGAGATTATGACTTTAATTTGCCTATTTCAGAAAATGGAAAAATGTACATACAATAGTAATACATATACATGTGTCATGTTGTTCAGTGCTGTCGAGTTGATTCTGACTCATAATGACCTCATGTACAACAGAACGAAACACTGCCTGGTCCTGTGCCATACTCACAATCATTGTTATACTTGAGCCCATTGTTGCAGCCACTGTGTCAATCCATCTCATTGAGAGTCTTCCTCTTTTTCGCTGACCCTCTACCAAGCATGATGTCCTTCTCCAGGGACTGATCCCTCCTGATAACATGTCCAAAGTATGTGAGACATAGTCTCGCCATCCTTGCTTCTACGGAGCATTCTAGCTGTACTTCTTTCAGGATAGATTTGTTTGTTCTTTTGGCAGTCCATAGTATATTCATTATTCTTCACCAACACCATAATTCAAAGGTGTCAATTCTTCTTCTGTCTTCCTTATTCATCATCTAGCTTTCGGATGCATATGAGGTGGTTGAAAACACCATGACTTGGGTCAGGCATACTGTAGAATTCAAGGTGACATCTTTGCTTTTCAACACTTTACAGTGGTCTTTTGCAGCAGATTTGCCCAATGCAATGCTTCTTTTGATTTCTTGACTGCTGCTTCCATGGGTGTTGATTGTGGATCCAAGTAAAAGGAAATCCTTGACAACTTCAATCTTTTCTCCATTTATCACGATGTTGCTTATTGGTCCAGTTGTGATGATTTTTGTTTTCTTTATGTTGAGGTGTAATCCATACAGAAGGCTGTAGCCTTTGTTCTTCATCAGTAAGTGCTTCAAGTCCTCTTCACTTTCAGCAAGTAAGGTTGTGTCATCTGCATATCGCAGGTTGTTAATGAATCTTCCACCAATCCTGATGCCTATTCTTCTTCATATAGTCCAGCTTCTTGGATTATTTGCTCAACATACAGATTGAATATGTATGGTGAAAGAATGCAACCTTGACACCTTGACACCTGAAAGAATGCAACCTGACTTTAAACTATACAGTATCCCCTTGTTCTATTTGAATGACTGCCTCTTGGTCTATGAATAGGTTCCTCACGGGCACAATTAAGTGTTCTGGAATTCCCATTCTTCACAATGTTACTAAGGACTGAAGGCAGAAATTTAATTTTTCCTTGCCTTCTAAAATGAAAACAAAACAAAATCCTGTTGCCCTGGAGTAAATTCCAACTCATAGACACCCTATAGGACAGAGTATAACTGCCTCATAGGGTTTCCAAGGAGTGGCTGGTGGATTCAAACTGGTGACCTCTTGGTTAGCAGCCAAGCTTTTAACCACTGTGCCACCAGGGCTCCTAAGTAAAAACAGTAAGTGTTATTTCTTTTTCAGTCAGCTAAGAGAAAAATATCAGTGCTCAATCAAGGACAGTTCAATGCATAAACACAATTTATTTTTACACTAATAAATGCCAATAGATTCTCTCAAGACAAAGATGAATGATTAGTCTTGGTCAGCCTCCTTAAGAGATGAATTGTGTGGTAGGAAAGAATAACACACCATAATACTTGTCCACAAGAAAGAGTCCTGGTGGCTCAATTGGTTAAGTGCTCAGCTGCTAACTGAAAGTCAGTGGTTAGAACCCACTTAGTAGCTCTACTAAGAAAAGACTTCACTCCCTTAAGGATTACAGCCGAGGAAACCCTGTGGGGCAGTTCTACTCTGTCCTATAGGGTCATTAGGTTATTATAAGTCGGAATCAACTTGACAGCACACAATAACAACAACAGAGCAAGAAAAGTCTGATTGCTAATTACGACAATTAGAATGAAAGATAGTTGGCGCCAAGCTCATTGGCACAGTGTCTGCGTTAATGGGCTTAAACATAGCAACAACGATTGTGAGGATGGCACAGGCCCAGAAAGTGTAGAGGACTTGAAGCACTTACTAAACAAGACTAAAGACCACAGCCTTCAGTATGGATTACACCTCAACATAAAGAAAACAAAAATTCTCACAACTGGGCCAAGAAGCAGCATCATCATAAATGGAGAAAAGATTGAAGTTGTCAAGGATTTCATTTTACCTGGATCCACAATCTACCTAGTTAGGGATTCAAAACACACAAAGGCAACTTTTGAAAAACCTAATGACTCCTTTTCTGTAGTCAACTGTAAAATGTTACCTATTTTACATTCAGATTCACCTTAGTCTTATTTTTATTTTCGATATTTTATTTTATGGCACACTACACCAAATCTCATAGCAGGTTTTTACCAAAACGATAATATATAAACCTTCTAAACTGATTTGAGATGGAATCAACAGTGAGAGATACAATTCTTCAGTGTTTTAAACTTTAGCTTCTCTATAATAAGTTTACTTGCCATTAGTTCATTTTATTTGAAACTTCGACCCATTTAGTGTAATATTTCTGCTTCAAAACCCATTTGACTAAAGGTTAGAAAAGTGAAAGTACATCGAGGTGAATAACTTGCAAGTTCTGGGAAAACTTAAAATTGATTTTAATTTTTATTCATCGTGTTGTAGTTCACAAAGAATTTTTAAGCTATAACTTAATTCAATTTTGTTGTTCATCTATCTCCTTTAGAAAACTCAAAGTATCAACTAAGTATTTTCAGATGAAAAAGATAATTTTGTAGCTGTTTGAACATTTTCAAAACCCTCTCCTCAAAGGCCGCACTTCATTTAGAACTTATTGATGTTTTCTCCAACTGTTTATAAATATTTGCCAACTCCTTTTTAAGCACTAATTAAAAGAAGTCACCGATTCACAAAGGGTGATTTTTTCAGACACACACACATAAAGCATATAGAGATTACTGAAAGTGAATTTATGGCTCTAAAATCTTTGCTTTCTCTGAAATTACAACTTAAGGACATACACATCACTGCAATTGGACCAAAATGTAGGAGAGGAGAGAATTTATCACACTATATTCATCACTTTTTATTTCTAAGTTAAAGCTACCTCTTAAAATTTTAAATTATTTTTAATACGGTTTCTCCCAAAAGGAAAAAAAAAAAAAAAAAACTTATCTTTTAACATGAAATTTAAACACTTCTGCAAAAACACTGGTTAAGTATTCGGGATTTTCCGTTGAAGTGACTGTCGACCTTTTGGTTAGCAGCCAAGCTCTTAACCACTGCACCACCAGGGCTCCTTAGGAGAGTCACAGAGTTTACAAATTCTCTGAGGGGTTAGGAGCCCTGGTGGTGCAGTGGTTAAGAGCTTGGCTGCTAACCAAAAGGTCGACAGTTCTAATCCACCAGCCGCTCCTTGGAAACCCTATGGGGAAGTTCTACTCTGTCCTATAAGGTCGCTATGAGTCGGAATTGACTCAATGATAACAGGTTTGGTTTGGTTGGAGCCCTGGTTCTCAGTGGTTAAGCACTAGGATGCTACCCAAAAGGTCAGTGGTTCAAACCCACCAGTGGCTCCACAGGAGAAAGATGTGGCAGTCTGCTTCTGTAAAGACTACAGACAAGAAAACCCTACGGGCAGTTCTCTGTCTTATAGAATCACTGTGAGTCGGAATTGACTCAGTGACAATGTTTTTTTTTTTAAAATAGGACTTTAGCTTTTCCATTTATCAAACCATATTTTTTGGTTTGTTTGTTTGTTTTTAACCTTCCCTGTATTTCTTTTGAGGAGGCCTCTATTAGTTACATAACCTGATATATTTTATAACTTCTTTCTGTTTGCTTGTGTTACACGTTAACCTTCCTTTTCCTCCAATCACTGTTCCTCAGAAACATCCTCCTTCTCCTACATAAAACATCGCTTCCGAAGTTCAGACCTGTACCCCGGGTTTCTGTGTCTCTCCGTCTCACTCGATTGTCACTCACTTAAAGAACTTTGATCACCTCCCCTTGTGACTGGCTCCCTCCTCTGTACCTCCAGCTTTAGGATTTGCTGAGCCTGATGGGGCCTGATGGATACTTCTGTCAAAATGTCCCACTGGAAACTCGCGCTGCCAGCTTCCTATTACTTAGGAATAGAGTTCTTCTAATAAAACTCTGAATAAGTCACTTAAATGCTCAAAAAAATATTTAATGACTCTCCGTTTTTCAATGACTAAGATCTCAAATCTCAATTCATGTTCATAGAGAATGACTAATACAACCCCAGACTTTATATCCAGTAATTTCCATGTCTGAACACTTGCTCATGCTCTCTCTTCTGTCCAGCACGCCCCTTCTACCGCTCAGACTACCATCTTCCAGGACTCATGTCAACAACCATTTTGTCTAAGATTATTCATGAAATAAAATAAGCTTAAATGTAGAATAAAATAAGCCTATATTAAATCTCAAGAAAATATATGTCTCTCATATTTTGGAGCTAGTTTCTACAAGTAACAATATATACTTCAATGTATTCCCAAATTGGCTAAAAGCCAAAGTCATAATAAGAAACATTATATAAAGGAAAAAAGATTTACCCTAACTTCAAAGTGGAGCCCTGGTAGCACAGTGGTTAAGCATTTGGCTGCAAACCAGAAAGTCGGCAGTTCGAATCCACCAGCTGCTCCTTGGAAACCCTATGGGGCAGTTCTACTCTGTCCTGCTGGCTTGCTTTGAGTAGGAATCGACTCAATGGCAATAGGTTTGATGGGGTTTTTTTTTTTTTTTAGCTTAAAAGTGTATAAGATGAATAACATAAATTCAGATTGAAGAGCTATTTTAAAAATAAAATATAACTTTTTCCCTTTTTCCACACAAATGAAATATCAAGGTTGGAAACAAGATACTACAAAGGATAAAAATATACATTAAAAATTGAATTGAGTCGATCTTACCAAAAATTGCTAAATACACTTTTAGAAACTAGGATCCCCATATCCTTGTTTTGTGTGGTATTATCTGGTGAGTTTATGTGGTCTTTCTGTCTCCTTTTGTTCTAAGAGCTTGCTTCTGGTCTAGAGCATTGTGTCTAAGTTTGTCTTCTATTAGATTACTGGCTATGGCTAAGAATTGCTGTGTTTTGTAAGGCTGGTCATAGAACCTCAGTTCTTTCTTTGTCCAGAAAAAACTGCATCTTGTGTCTGTCTTGTGATTTAGATTTTTAATAGCTACTTGGAGAAACTTTGATATAAATTGG
>NW_004444035.1:8007304-8042981 GCF_000243295.1 Trichechus manatus latirostris | reverse complement strand
GCTTTGCCTCTCTTGCTGCTGGGATCCCTTTTGTCACCATGGAATGAAGCTAGGCCTAGCCTGGTGGCACAGTGGTGGTACAATAATAGTTTATGAGTTTAAGGGAGCCCTGGTTGCACAGTGGTTAAGAGCTCAGGCTGCTAACCAAAAGATTGGCAGTTCAAATCCACCAGCAGCTCCGTGGAAACACTATGGGGCAGTTCTACGCTACCCTATAGGGTTGTTATATCAACTTAGCAGCAATGGGTTTGGTTTTGGTTATGGGTTTAAGCCATTAAATGTTTGGAAAAATCTTTCTTTTGCAACCAAATCTCACTGAATCAGTCTTTATATATCTTTGTCTAGCTTTTATTCGATTAAACTTTTCTTCATAAGTATAATAACAAAAAAGTTTTACAAAGTTCAACATGATTAAAGCAAAACATCAAGTTAAATGTGATCACATATAGTATGATATAAAATTCTTAATTTACAAAAACACTATTTTTATATACTTCCCTATAGAAAATATGTAGCTGTCCATTAATTTTATGAATTCTGAAATAATATACAAGATTAGATGTCTGATCCACTGTTTAGCTGATTAAATGTTATTCCAAGTAAATTGTAAACAACTGGGAAATTTTAGCATCAATTTCCCTGCAAAAGCTTTTTATTAGACTGGATGATCTCCTAATACTCCTCTTTGATAAATTCCATTATCCAGCATGGTCAGGAGTATTTGGGTTCTACCTTTCTGATTCTGTTTTTGATAATCCAAAAAGGAAACCAACATGGTGGAAGTGCAGTAAGTTGAGTGAAATGCTACATGAGACGCTGATGGAAAATCATTAACAGGAAAACAAAACAAAAACAAAAACCAGTTGCCATTGAACTATGGCAAGCCCAGGTGTGTTGAAGTAAAGCTGTACTCCATAGGGTTTTCAATGGCTGATATTTCAGAAGTAGATTTCCTGGCCTTTTTTCCTAGCTGCCTTTGGGTAGACTTGAGCTTCCAACCTTTTGATTAGCATTCCAACACATTAACAATTTGCACCACCCAGGCACTTCATAGATATAGATATGGAAGAGGGCAAGAATTACACGGAGTTAACATCCAAATCCATTGCCATCTAGTTGATTCCAACTCATAGTGGCCCTATAGGACAGAGTAGAACTGCCCCATAGGGTTTCCAAGGAATGGCTGGTGGATTATAACTGCCAACTTTTTGGTTAGTAGCTGAGCTCTTAACTTATATAAGTTATAAACTTATATAAGTGCTATAGCTAACCTGCACTCATTTTCATAATTTATGCTCAATTTCTCCCTTTAGATTTGACGATAAGATAAAAAAATATGGCAAATGGCATTGTCAGATCCAAATGAAATTTAGAAACATAATGGGACAGATAGAAAAGAAAAAAAAAGAAGTTATTAATAAATCACTTCTTTCCCATCACAAATACCAGAGGATAAAAGGCAAAATAACAGAAGATGCTGTTTCATGTCAGATTGTTTTAGTAAGTCACTTCACAAACACTTCCCAGCAAGAAATGAAAGAGCAGACAGTTACTAATTACACCTAAAATAGATTGAGGAAGAATATTGGTACTAATTTGCATTTCAAGAAATAGGAAAAAGATAAAGGAAGAAAATGAATTTAACTTAAACAATTTATTAGGAAGGAAACAGAACAAATACCTCTAGAATAGCTTTTAGTTAACCGTCCTGACTAGATGGCCTGTAGGAATGAAGTAGGACATGTTCCCAAATGTGTTGTTCAATTCACGCTTCGTCTCATTGTCTCCCTCTTTATTTCACAGTCACTCAGATTTCAAACTTAATACTTTTGTAACCTGGTTAAAGGTTAGAATCATGGAATTCAGTTTCAAAGTGGTGTCAGGCTCAAAGAAACAGTTCAGCAGCATCACAAAGTCAATTCTAATAGTTCAATATAGTCATTTGCATAAATTAAAATCCATGAAAAGAATCTGACTACATAATTCCTTTTCCAACCCATCCACTTGCATAGCACCTAGCAAATACCTCTAGCACTTCCCAGCTTCTCTCTCCCTTTCCCCCTCATTTTCTACTTTTCTGAATCTTGTAGGTTGACCTAATCTTTCTTTAGCAAAAAAAGACCCTTTCTTCTTTGGATCTATAACCAAGGACAACAAGGAAGAAATGACAAGATTCTCTTTGACCCTGAGGAGGGAGTACCTAAACTGAGCCCTGAATGTGTTACCATTTTTGTACTACTACATATGCTTGTTGTAACAAGTTAAATAACACAGAAGTGCTAAATTAAGATTGTATTCTGTCACCATGTTTAATTGCATTATCTGATATAAATTCTATTCACAAATTGGTGGGCATTTTCCCTTTTTTTTTCCTCTTTTACAGAAAAATACATAGATGGAAGAATATTTTTGTTTCTTGTTCTTGAAAAGGAGGGAAAGAAAAAAATGGAAGGACAGGAGAGCAAGAATGGCTCAGTAATATGATACAAATGAATTTAAGTAATAGAGCTATTAATATTTCATTGAAAATCTCTTGCATTGCTGCAATGTTAACACTCCATCTTAAAACTTCAGGCAAGTCTTTACAAAATCCGAAATCATGTGTGAATGTGTGAGTGCATTTTAGAGAGTTAAGAGAGTGGGAAAATCTAGGAAATGACAGAGATACATATCTGGCGAGGCGACATGGCAGAGGAAAGGAGTTTCTTATGATGTGGTGGGAGGGGTCAGGGCACAGGGAAGAATTCAGTAGACGCAGGAAAATGGAGCCAGAGAGAGTCATAGGCCCTAAGTCCCAGGTAAAAACACAGAAATCTCAGGAACGAATTGCATCTTCCATAGGATATATAATGAGGGTAGAAACCAAATTTCTTCTTTTCTACAAAAGCAGGATAATCAAAGGTAACATACAGGTCCATTCTTCCTGAGAAAATGTTGCATTTTGCATCTTAATAAAATTAATAAAACTAAAACTATATAGAATGCAATGTTTTCTTTCTTTTTTATTTTTTTTTTAATTTTATTGTACTTTAAGTGAAAGTTTACAATTCAAGTTAGTCTCTCATATAAAAATGTATACATAGTTATGTGACCCCAATTGCTCTCCCTGTACTGTGACAGCACACTCCTCCTTTCCACCCCTGATTCCCCATGTCCATTCAACCAGCTCCTACCTCTCTGCTTTCCCACCTCACCTCCGGGCAGAAGCTGCCCATTTAGTCTCTTGTATTTACTTGGGCTAAGAGGCACACTCCTCATGAGTATCACTTTATGTCCTACAGTCCAGTCCAATCCCTGTCTGAAAAGCTGGCCTCAGAAATTGTTTTAGTTCTGGGCTGATAGACAATCCAGGGGCCATGCTTTCCCGGGCTCCTCCGGTCTCAGTCAGACCATTAAATCTGGGCTTTTTAGTAGAATTGTGTTCTACACCACACTTTTCTCCTGCACCCTCAGGGACTCTCTGTTGTGTTCCCTGTCAGGGTGGTCATTGGTGGTAGCCGGGCACCATCTAGTTCTTCTGGTCTCAGGCTGATGAAGTCTCTGGTTTATGTGGCCCTTTCTGTCTCTTGGGCTAATACTTTCTTTTTTTCTTAATCCCTGGGAACTTTAGGATCTCCATTGGTCTCAGTAAATTTGTGATAAAGATTGCTTATTTTATCATAGAGGTGCTGATTAAAAGAAAATTTTGATTTATTGGAGGCTGTTAAATATTTCAAAAGAGATTTCAACTGCTATGGAGACAGAAAATTAACAAGAAGAGCTTATACTCCCAATTTTTCAGTTATTTTAATAATGAAAACCAAAGGACAAATCAGTGAGGGAGTGTGATGGAAGTGTGTGAAAAGGCAAAATCATGACTAAAATAAAATTATGGGCCTTTACAGTGAGAAGGAAGCTTATTATGACAAAATATGGATAGAGAAGTAGTTACAGCCTTTGTGATTGGGTAATGTTTTGATAGCTCTTATGAGTGTACGATGAGAAAATCATAGGATGGTGATGAAGATATTGGTCAAGACAGTTTTTCAAGCTATAGTCTGAGAGTACTAAGGTCCCATAGATCATCACTATGGAGCGGGACACGTCTATTTCCGTACGCTTTTGTTTTTTTGTAAGAATTTATTTGAAGAATCAATTCCTCATCTAAAAATCATTCTTTACTAATCATCAAACTAGCCATTAACAATATTTTAATTTGGAATAATTGAGTAATGGATTTTAGTATTAAGTTACTGGGTGTTTATGTTTCTGTCAAATTTCACAACTTTATCTGTGCCGCTATGCACTGCCATTTAATAAAATTTCTAACACTCTAACTTTATATGTGCATTTTTAGTGGAAAACTTGCAGCTTCTCCTAAAGTAGACCATATCTGCCACATGACCCAAATGATCAGTAAATCCAGCTTTACTTTCTGTCAGAAAAATATCTGACTTTATGTTTCCATATAAATAAATAATGAACTTGTTAGTTGTTTCATGATCGCTAACGCATTTATGATTTGTAATTCTAAGGCGGATAGATAATGGTGTTGTTGTTAGGTGCTGTTGAGATGAAGAGTCGAACTGCCCCATAAGGTTTTCTTGGCTGTAATCTTTCTGGAAGCAGATCCCCAGGCCTTTCTTCTGGAGAACTGCGGGTTGGGTTCGAACTGCTAACCTTTCAGTTAGCAGCTGAGCACTTAATGTGTTTGCGCCACCAGGGCTCCTAAATGGATGGATGGATAGATACATACGTACATAGATACACAGACAGATATAAATAGACTAAAAAAGGTAGACATTTTTGCCCTGAGCTTCTTACCTGGATGAGTATGTATGCTGCCCCTTCAGTAGTTTACCTAGCCACTGAGACTTTCCTGTCTGGGGACTTTACTTCAGGTGCACTATATCCTAATACTATCTTTTAATTTAGCCATACCCCTCTCCTTCAAATTTTTATATCCTGAGCAATGCATCATAGTAAGGTGAATGAACATTATCCCTTATTTTTTCATGTAAGGAAAGAGTGATAGTGTTAGAGAAGTTGGATAAAGAGAAGCATCAAGCTACAGGGTCATTCTCAGGCAGGTCAAATTTAGGAAAGACTGCATTTGAGATCTGGGAGTCTGGAATAGGATGTCTATGCCTGTGTACTCCCTGCAAAGTATTGGAACATCCTTAGGACAATGCATGCCAGAATTTGAGACCATTGCCTTATATAAGTCCTCAAATCTAACCAAACTGGTTTATATCTTTTATAAACTATTTTTTGCTTAAAAACATCAATTGGTGTACAATTCAGAACCCACCCATTCTTTAAGCCCCAGCTCAAATTCTCTGTTTCATATGAAGGCATACAAGGTGGATCTATGTCATCGATTCAGTAGGGAGGACTCAATTTCAAGTGAAAATATTGTCTTAAGGTTGTTCTCATGCTCAGTTGCCAGGACTGAGGCTAAGGAAAAGAACTGAAAAAAAAAAAGCATGCAATCCAATGAAAGACATTTCATCAGGCATCGCCTTAGTCACAAGAAGAGCTCAGGTACCACTGTGACGACCCCAGCTGTGTTACTTTCGGCCCACTCAGCTGACACAGTGATGCAGGTCGTAAGGCAGTCATGCTTGCATAGACACGGCCACAATAAATCCTGAAGCTGGGAAAACTGTCAGTTACACCTGTTGTTCTATTCAGTTACTTTGGGAGAATTCAGGTGAGAACTGGTTTGTTTCTTTATAAGTAAGAAATGAATTTGAATACAAATTTTTCATGCCCTATAAAGTAATGCGATTATCGAATTCACCAAATCGAATTCACCAACTGTATCAGCAAAAATTTGTGGAAAAAAATACCAATCAAAGTGCTAATGAGGTCATCTCTTAAATATACTATCTAATTTGTCTAATATGACAGAAAAACACATTTTTGAAGAGATCTAGTTTATATTATTTTAATACACTAACCATTCATTCTCTTAATAAAGTAAGTAAGTATTGAGTAAGATGTGTGCACTGTCCTATGTGCACATATACTGTAATACAAAGTGTAAAAATGCTTTGCTGGGCACTTAATATCTATTTGGTACAGTTCGTGCTAAGCTACTAACTAAAAAGCTAGAGGTTCAATCCACCCTGAGGAGCCTTGGAAGAAAGGCCTCGTTATCTACTTCTGAAATATCAGCCATTGAAAACGCTGTGGAAACACATGGAGTTGCCATGAACTGAATCCACTCCACGGCAACTGGTTACAGTTGCAGGCAATAGACAAAATACTCACGGTTGCTACTCTCATGTAATTATACCCTTTGTCCTTTGTAATTCTAATACAGTGTTTCATATTACCTGCTGCAGAATCCATTCTATCCCTGACACCCAAGAGAAAATTTCTCTCCCCAAACTTATTGAATGTGCTATTTGAGTAACTATAACTAGGGTGGTGTTTTTCAGAGTCTTGATCAAGACACATTACAGGATCATGAAATTGAGTTAGTGGGTTTCAACAAGCAATTGAATAGAATAGGATGTATAATCCTATATGCATCCTATACACATATTTTAATTAGAATAGGATGGTTTTGACTAGGATATATATGATAAGAAATTTTCAGAGTATATTATATGCTACAATGCAAGATTTGTTTCTTACTGTGGCTCATAGTCAAAAGAGTATGAAAAACACTGAGCTAATGCATGTGGTACTAACAGATTTTCTATGGCTTTTTCCCAAAGCTTCGAGCTTTTTCAGTGAAGCCCATTCTTTATCATGACTACAACAGCCTTCTCTAAAGTAATAAGATCCTGTATAATAAGAGGGGCCCTGATGGCAGTGGTTAAGAGCTCTGCTGCTAACCAAAAGGTCTGCAGTTCAAAACCACCAGCCATTCCTTGAAAACCCTATAATGCAGTTAGACTGTCTCATAGGGTTGCTATGAGTAGGAATCGACTTGATGGCAATGGGTATGTATGCATGCATATGATAAGACGATCCCATATAGCAATAGTGAGCCCACACACTTATACTTGATGTTGCAAAGAGATCCACTAGTTGGAGAACAATTTCTTTCAGCTCCATTACAAGAAATGACACTTATGCTTCATTAAAGTCCTATTCACTGGAGAGAGACATTCACTATAATGTGAGTCTTTTTTTTACCCATAAAGAAAAAAATGTTAAATTAACCTATTTAAAAACAAACCCCATAGCATGAATTTCAAGAGAGATATTTTAGAAAAAGTCCAGAGTGTTTCACGGAACATGAATAATAATTGATTTCTGAAGAGATCCTCTTCCTGGTCTTCCTGAGAGGGCTGTGTTTATTTATTCCATTCACCGATGTTGGGATTTCACAGCGGTTATAAGCAAGGACATACGAGTCTGACAGACCTGGATTTGCATCTTTGCCCCAGAGCTTTTTTGCTGTTGTACTCAGGTAAGTTATATAACTTTGAGGCACAATGATTTTGTCATTTGAAAAATGTCTGCTTCACCTGGGTTGTGAGAATTAGATGTGAATGCACATCGGGTCCTATGTACAGCAGATAACACATGGAAAGCACTTAAATTGGTAGCAGGAACTATTCTAGATGAATTAATAGGTATTCAAAACTTAATTATTTGTGCCAGTCTAGGGCAGTCTCACATACTTTGGACTTGTTATCAGGAGGGACCAGTCCCTGGAGAAGGACATCGTGCTTGGCAAAGTGAAGTGTAGCGAAAAAGAGGAAGACAGGCAATGAAATGGATTGACACGGTGACTGCAACAATGGGCTCAAGCATAACAATTGTGAGGATGGCGCAGGACTGGGCAGCGTTTCGTTCTGTTGTACACAGGGTCACTGTGAGTCAGGACCAGTGTCGACAGCACCTAACAGGACAGTGTTGCTCATACACTGAAATATATTTTTATATATAAGTATTTTAAAGCATTTTAGATGCTTGATATTTACTAGCATCTCAGTTTCTCACTTTGCTTAATATATTTCTGTTCCAGGTTCTCTTCAATAGATTGTTTTAAAAAAAAATTCTGATACTCTACAGAACATCAGTCTTAGCGGATGTATGCTTCCCCTTTGTTCTAGGTTTGCAATCTCATTATCTTACATACTTTCCAGGGAGAGGAGTAAGCATGGGGCTAGGTATGTACCTGGGTTTGTGTGTTTTGGTGGAAGAATATACAGAGAACTAGAGGCAATTTGTTTAAGTGTTTATAAAGACAATGAAATTTGAGCTAATGAGGGAGTCTTTAGTTCTTCGTAAGTTTTCAGGAGAGTCTGAGAGTCAACACCAGTGTGAGGATAATAGTGTAATCTTAGATAAAAAGACAAAGTTAAAAAAGAAAATTTCTGTAGATTCTGACTCATGGCACCTCATATACTTGAGAGTAGAACTGTACTCCACAGGGTTTTCAATAGCTGATTTTTTGGAAGTAGGTTATTTCCAGGTCTTTCTTTTGAGGCACCTCTGAGTAGACTTGAACCTCCAACGTTTCCGTTAGCAGCCAAGTGTGTTAACTGTTTGTACCACCCAGGAACTCCTTTTCAAGTCTTCTCATTTTTTTTTCCCACTTCAGGGAACATTGAACCTCTACAACCAAGTTTGTTTGCCTACACTGCTATATTTAGCAATTTCACACTTGTTATTGTTAGTCACTGTTCAGTTGACTCTGACTCATGTTTACCTGATTTTATATACTACAGAACAAGAACGTTGTCTGGTCCCACATCATCCTTAAGATCGCTGGCATGTTCAAGTCTATCCTTGCAGCTATTGGGCCAATCCTTCTCACTCAGGGTCTCCACTTCACACTGCCCTCTACTTCACCAAATGTGATGTCCTCCTCTAGTGCTTAATCCTTCCTGATGATGTGTCCAGAGCAAGCCAGCTGGACAATGTTGTGTTGTGATCCATCAGGTTTTCATTCAATTTTTAGCTAGTGCACAGATGTCTCTAACATTCAGAAGTAGATCAGCAGGCCTGTCCTCCTAGTCTAAGTCTGGAAGTTCATCTGAAACCTGTCCACTGTGGGTGACTCTGATGGTATTGGAAATACCGGTAGCGTAGCTTCCAGCATCCGAGGAAGAAGCAAGCCACCCCAGTGAGACAAACCGACAGATGGGCAGTAGAACTTTAAGCTACCTCCCAGTAAATGAAGGTTTTCTACAAGGGCGCTACTTCTTTTTCTTTTTTTTTTCTTTTCTCTCTCTCTCTCTCAATCCTAAACAGATTCAATGTGCTCAAACTATGTCCATGCTTTTTTTTAAGAGTTCGTCCTACCACTCTGCTAAGGGAAAACTAACCAAGCTTAAAAAAAAAATCCATTTGTCATTTTAGGTGTCAAAGTGTGAACATATGATCTTGCATGTGCATACACATATACACGTAACACACACACACACATCCATAGAAACATTGGCCTCCTGGAGAATATGTAAAAAAGGTTACTTAGGAGAGTAGGACGTATTGTTAAAAAAATAATAAATCTGCATTAGAAGATGTAGGTTCAAATTACAGTAGGAAGGTGTTATAGATTGAATTGTGTCTCCCCAAAATGTGTGTCAACTTGGTCATGATTCCCAGTATTGCATTATTGTCCAACATTTTGCCATCTGATGTGATTTTCCTATGTGTTGTAAATGCTACCTCTATGATGTTAATAAGGTAGGATTAGTGGCAGTTATGTTAATGAGGCAGGATTCAATCTACAAGATTAGATCGTGTTTTAAGTGAATCTCTTTTGATATATAAAATAAAGAAGCAAGCAGAGAGACATGGGGGACAAAGAAACAAGAGCCAAGAGAAGAGTGTGTCCTTTGGACCTGGGGTCCCTGAACTGAGAAACTCCTCGACCAGGGAAGATTGATAACAAGGACTTTCCCCCCAGAGCGGACAGAAAGAGAAAGCCTTCCCTGGGAGCTGGTGCCCTGAATTTGGACTTCTAGCCTCCTAGACTGGGAGAGAAAAAATTTCTCTTTGTGAAAGCCATTTACTGGTGGTACTTCTGTTAGAGTGGTACTAGATATTTAATACAGACGGCTTTTTGACTGCGTGATTTGAGACAGCTGAGTTGCCATAGGCAGATGAAGACAATGTCTTCCTATGTATAGCAGCATGGACTAGTAAGGTAATATGTTTTAAAATGCTTTGTAAAATGCAGAGTTTAATGTTAAGGATTGTTAGATTTCAACCAGTAGTTACATGATGGTTTCAGTGGTTACATCAAAGGGCACATGGGTTGGTTCAAGGGCATCTGTAAACCACCAAAAAATTGAATATAAATATTAATTTATGTTTGTATTCACATATTCATCTCAGTTTTTTGTTTGTTTGTTTGTTTTTTTGCGGGGGGTTGGGGAGAATATTCTACCAAATTGTCTTTTACTAATATTAAAAAGCAAGTCATTGTATAAATAAGTGATACCCTTTCTACGCTCCCCATTGACATCTCGTAACCAGCACTGTATATACGTAACCCACATAAAGAGGCTTAGATGAGCTATTTTGTAGATGTTTGGTAAACGTAACAGAGGAGAACAAAGTTCATCAAAACTACAAAAATGAAAGTCCTATTCTTTCTAGTGTTGTCAGAAAGAGTGTAAATGTTTACTATGCATCAATTAGAACAGCTAATCAGCTTATGAACAGAAAATCGTAGAAGCCTCCCTACAAGGAAGAAAGACCTGGAGGAAGAAGCACTGACTGGAGTCCTGGGTTTTGTCTCTCTTGTCATGAACCTTTGGACATGCTACAAGCCACTGAAAAGTTCTGAGCCTAGGTGACTCATCTGTAAAATGTGAATAAAATGATCTATGCTGCTCACCTCACAGGGCTGTTGAGAAAATTAAGTCTGATACTTTCAAATTAAAAGTTAATAAATTATAATGCGTAAAAATCATTAAAAACAACAAATGTCAGTTCCTGACTGTCTGCTATAGGTTAGCTGCTGGGTACTATTTTGGTGAACTAAAACGGGCAGCTGCCTGGGCCCAAAGAGTTTACAGTTATGTGTGTAGTGCAGTACTGTAGCCAAATGGCAAACAAACATAATCAAAAGCTGTGAAGGATGTTAGGAAGTTAATGACGATTGTGTTCTGATACAAGGTAGAAAGGAGAAAAAGAAACAGTCAAAGCAAAATGTATCCATGCCAAATTTTCAATATGAAACTCTTTTCAGAACAACTCTGGAATAAGAAGAAAATCAAAATGGGAATCAAAACCTATTTAGAAATAAAAAAAACTTTGAAAGTCAATAACCAGACACACAGAATGTGACCAAAATTGTTCATATAAACTTCATGACTCTAAACGCATTTATTAGAAACAGAAACTATGGAAAATTAATCAAGCATTCAATTCAATAAATCAGGAAAATAGCAGTCAATAAACTGTAAAAAATGGTGAAAGAAATTTTAAAAGATAAAATAAAAATTGATAAGATAGTTAATCAATGAAAATCAAAACATGTTCTGAGTTAAAAATACTGAGACAAAACATAGGCCAGAATGTTTAAATGATGTGTAAAGAAAAACACATAGAGGTAACATTAGGGATTAAAGAATACAAATTTGTAAAAATGTACACTTTTAGAAGAAAATACAAATTAATAAAAGTGACTCATATCCAGATAGAATATTAGAGACCAACCCACATAGAAAAAAAACTAAAAGATTTTGCCTCAGGAAAGGTCACAATGACTAGACAATTTAAACCATACTTTTCAGAACACATAATACTATATTATTCAAACTGGTTTAGCACATAAGAAGATTAGAGCCTCCCAATGAATTCTGCAAGGCAGGTAAAATATTAAACCAAAACTAAGTACTAAAAAAATAAAATATACAAATAAATAAAAAAATTGAATATATGCAAGGATCCAACATAAAATATGAATAAGGTGAACTCATCAGTACATTAAAACATTGCTACTTCATGAACAGTGAAAATTTGTACTGGTGATAAAAGAATGGCTAGTCATTTAGATATCTTTTCATGGAATGCACTCAATATATCACATAATGGAAATGATAAAACCAATCTTGATAGATGTCAAAAACATGAAAAAATATTATTGACTAAAATACAATCAAGCTAATAATAGAAGAAAGAATTTTCAATCTTTTTGGTACTTGATCAATCAGCAAAATTTGAAAAATTTGTTCACTCTTCCAAAGTAGAATCACTTTTCTTTACTCTGCTTCCAGGATACCTTACTCTTTTAGTTTTCGTCCTACTTCACTTGTCTTTCTATCTTAGTCTCTCATTGGTTCTTTCGCTTCCGCCCAGACTCTACAACATTGAGGTGCCCTGGGATTCAGTCAGTAGACCTCTCATCTTTTCTCTCTATATTCCCTGTCTTGGTATTCTTGTCTAATCTCATGGATTTAAATTGCATACATGTATACTTATGACTCCCAAATTTTTCTCTCTGAACTGTACCTCCAACATGAACCCAGACTCATATATCCTAACTCGAAATCTGCGCTCATCTGATAGACAAAATTAACAGCTCTGAAACTGTACTCTTAATCTTCTCCCACCTCCAACTCCTCCCCACATTGGTGAATGGCAGCTGCTCAGACAAAAACACCCTGGCGTCAACTTAGATCCTCTTCTTCTCTCACATTCCATATCCAATCTGTCAGTAAAACCTTAAAATATACTGTCTAATTATACAGTCCTTGATAATAATAGCCACACATGGAAAGGATTAAATGAGCTAAAATGTGAAAACATGTATTATAATGTCTGCCTTTTAATAAAAAACAATAGGCAGTAATATTTATTGCACTGGATACTTGTTAAGCATTTTATCTCTAACTATAACACCATAATTCCTAAGAATGTTGTTGTTGAGTTGATTCCAACTCATGTGACAGAGTAGAACTGCCCCATAAGGTTTTTTTGGCTGTAGTCTTTACAGAAGCAGATTGATAGGTCTTTCTCCCCTGGAGCTACTGGGGGGTTTGAACAGCTGACCTTTTGGTTAGCAGCTGAGCACTTAACCACCGGGACTATTATTTATTTCATTTAGCAGATGCTAAAACTAAGGAACAGCGGGTTAAATGAGTTGTAACAAGTCACAACTGTTAAGTGATGGAGTCAGAATTTCAAACTAGAAATTGGACTCCAGAGTTCTAATATATGTTGAATGTCAGCTACTTTTATTAAAAATCATTATCTGTCTGAAAAGCCAAGACAATAATTTGAAATATAATAGAAACAATAACGTTTTAAGAGAATGGCCATATTATATTCACAATACAAAAAAAGTTACATAAACACAAAAGCCAATTAGAAAAGTTAATGGAAAACCCATTCGCGTAAGCAATAAGAACCATAAAATGATTAACAAGAAATTCATAATGCGTATATGAAAAATGAGCTCTGGTGGTGCAGTGGTTAAGAGCTCAGATACTAACCAAAAAGTTAGCAGTTCGAATCCACCAGCAGCTCCTTGGCAACCCTATGGGGCAGTTCTACTCTGTCCTATAGGGACGCTATGAGTCAGAATCGACTTGACGGCAACAGGTTTGGTTTTTGCTTTTATATGAAAAAAATCTTAAGAAATGTTCCTGAACAGCAGAAAAGAGGTCTTGTAAAAAATGGAGACAGTGCCATGTTCCTGGATAGGAAGACAAAATACTACAGAGATGTCAGTTCCTCACAAATGAATTGTCACCATAATTCAGTTCCCAACAGGAATTTTTATGAAACTTGACAGCTGATTATTGAGTTCACTTGGAAAAGAAAATGCACAGTAGGCAAAAGCTTTTGACAAAGAGAATTGCAAAAAACTAGCTCTGTTTGTTTTCAGAACATTCCTTAAAGCTGCAATTTGTTTTTAAAGCCAGTACATTAAGAGTAGAGAACAGATATAAACCTCTGTATATTTGAGAATACAGCATATGTACGAGAAAGGTTATATTACAAATTGGTGAGGGAAAAAATGGACTATTTAAATAATGACATAGGACTATTGGCCATTAACTTGAAAGAAAGAAAAAAAGAAAAAAGAGAGAACGGACAAATGAAAGAATCCTACCTAATATCATACATGAAAGTAAGATAACTAAAAGTTTCAAAAACCTCTTTCTCTCTAGTTAACCAATTAAAACAAAAATATTTCCTGTAAAAATAAAATTTCTCTTACAGCAACAAAAAATTCGCAATACAAACTTGTTGTATAAACCTGAAAAAGTGGAGGCCAAGGAAAGAGATTATTCCATTGAAGGACAGAATATGGCTCCTTCCTTTACTTTCACCTACATACCCAGAAAGAAAGGAGGAATGTTAGCATATTCCTAGCAAGTCTAATCCAAATAAACTAATTAGGATAAAGGAAAAGAGAGTGGTAAGTAGACAGTCCTGGAAAAGAAAATTTTACTAAGAATAGAACAATACATAAATACATACCACTGGAAGAATTCTACAAAGGCAAAAAGAGCTCTCAGTTCCAAAAAATTTAAAATAATTCATACTGGGTAATAAGAAAGAAAACCAAACCCGTTACTGTCGAGTTGAGTAAACTCCGACTCATAGTGACCCTATCGGACAGAGTAGAACTGCTCCAGACGGTTTCCAAGGAGTGGCTGGTGGATTTGAACTTCCAACCTTTTGGTCAGCAATCAAGCACTTAACCACTGTGCCACCATTTAATAACACCTCAGACAAGAGAAAACAGTTACACTCAATCTTTCCCTTCTCACCATCAATCTCTTTAGTAAGCAAACAAGCAGCTTGACAGTACTTCTTGTTCCTCAAATTGTAACTGATCAGGGACACAGGAAGCAAGGTAAGGCAAGTGCTTTCAGTTTTAGAATTTAAAAATAATATAGTTTTTATAAAACTAAAGACAAGATAATAACAGAACTGAATAAGATGAAAAAGGAAATTATAGCCATATGGAAAATTATGAGAGTCAAAACACACCATTGTATATAAAATAGATTAATTAGAAACCGCGAAATTCATAAGGCTGAAAGATGAATGGTACGGAAATAAACGAATGAAAAATAGTGAGAGTTACCTCTACTTAGGAGAAAACTTTAAAGAGTTTAAAATAGTTGGGTAAATTATGATAACGGTAGAGGACAAAGATGATTCCACATAAGAATTATTGCTTTCTCTGACATAAAGAACTCAACAAATGCAACTGAATGCTATTGAGTATTCAAATAGAGAAAAATTTTCCTGACATGAAGAACAAAGGGAACTAGCAAAAAACGTATCAGGAACCCAAGCAAAACATTCGTGTGATTAACAGGAGAAAAATACCATACTGCCTTCAGACTTTTTATGCCAATATTCAGTGCGAGAATTTAATAAAGCAGTAAGTTCATAGCTCTGAGGAAAAGAAAGGGTAAATAATCCGGATTATCCCAGAAAAGCATAAAGGCAATAGGTAGGCACTTAAGCACGAAGTATTTAGAGGATTAAAAAAAAAATCACAACAACAATAATTAATTAACAATGAAATACAAGTAAGCAAGGAATGATTTTGAAAAATGAACTCAGGAATGGAGAATACATAATAAATAAGACGGGTGATGAGCACTTCAGTCATCTATGTGGGGAAGTAAGACCAAAGTCCTGTGTCAATTACATTTGCAGGATAGCATGTAAATATTACGAACTCTGACCAAGTTAAAAATATATAATTACCAAAACACTGAAAATGGAGAGGGGAGAGGACAAACTGGAGAAGATCTAATCACCTCAAACTGCACTGTAGGTAGTTAAGGAACACGTGTGAAATTAAAACATGAAGTTAATGCATCCGGACTCTTAATGGTAATCGTAATCTTTTTTTTTTCCCTAATCACAGAGAAAAAAAACATTCTCGTGCTGAAGAAATATTTAACTTCAGCAATTCCTTCAATTTTATCTCAGATTATTTTTTCTTTCTATTAAAATATGTATAATACATAATTATGAATACCTTGTCTATGTCTTCTTATTTATCCTTTTCTATGTGCAGATGTATAATTATTTATCTAAGATGATGTTCACCAATTGTTAACAGGGTTTTTTTCTGAACATTGAGAATAAGAGCTGAACAACTGTTAGTAAACAAGAACTGAGTTAATATCACAGCTGTAAAGCCAATGAAATGACTGAAGAAGACAGAGGGGTGGGGGCTCAGAAACATTTCTGCTAATATATGAGTCCTAAGAACTCAAGACTGCTTTGCTTTGCTGTGCAGTTAGTGGAACTGGAATTATTTAGTAGTAGTTCCCCTGGCACATAATCAGTGGGGGGCACTGCAATAGATGGAAGTAGTGATGGTAACTAATGGTCCCGAAACAAGGGTGGGGGGAGAGGCAGAGAGAAACAAGGCTGTTCCACTAGTCTCAGATGAAGTTGAGTGATGATACTTGAAGTGGTTCTGGAGAACTGTCTGATGAAATGTAAGTAATTTAACCACATTAGTACCCTGAACCCATGGAACCTTGAAAACATACTCCAATTATGTTTAAAAAAAAAAGCCTCGAGATTACACGTCCTAGTTTCCTGGTATTTCAAAGACTTTGTCCTCATGTCAACTATATGCCTTAAAGACTGTTTCAGAATAAACTATCGTTTATGTAAGGTCATCCCAAATCCCACATCCTTAGTGTTACTCCTTTCTGAAGAAAACTATCCATTTAACCTAATAAATGCTAAGTGACTAATTATTCCTGAAGAAAATGTGCGTTTTAAAAGATGCATTGAATTCTAAAAATATTTCCAGGATAGAATAATTTTTTTCTATGTACTGTTTTGATGGACCATTTAGGAAAAAAAAAAAAATTTTTTTTTTTGAAAAGCATGAAGAATAAAGCAAGTTGCTATGGATAATAATGCCAAAATCAAACCCACTGCCGTTGAGTCCATTCAGTTAGCAGCCCTTGTGGTGCAGTGGTTAAGCACTCGACTGCGAACTGAAAGGCCAGCCACTCAGACCCACCAGCCACTCTGCAGGAGAAAGATGTGGCAGTCTTCTTCCATAAAAATTTACAGCCTTGGAAACCCTATGGGGCAGTTCTGCTTTGTCCTATAGGGTCACTGAGTCAGAATCAACTTGACGGCAATGGGTTTTAGTTTTAAATATCTATATACTGAATCCTTTTATACGTACTGCATATCTTAGTATAAGCATCTTTAGCGAAAAATCGGTTAAGTTCACTGGTCTGCTGTACACAAGCGCATAATTGTTTTTCACTCATTTACTTCATGTCAACATCTCCCATGTATCAAATACCTAATACTGAGTATATTCACCTGCAGTATTGCTATGTTCATTTCAAATATCTGCTTAAAATTAAATCATTATATTAATCTAACGCCATTATTACTGAAATCGTTTCAGCAACCACCTCATCTGGTTATACAGAATTCTTGCAGGACGGGGAAAACCAGTTGTAGTTCAGTCAGTTCTGACTCACGGGGACTCCACGTGTGTCAGAGTAGAACTGTACTCCATAGGGTTATCAACAGCTGATTTTTCAGAAATAGATCACCAGATCTTTTTGGGAGGTGTAGCTGGGCAGTTGCAACACTTTCAGTTCCCAGCCAAACATATTATCTGTTTGCACTCCCAGCGTCTCCTGGAGGAGGGAGAACAGTGCTTTGCTTAGCTTGCCAAGCATATCCAGCCCATTGTATATGCAGGTCATTTGAGTTAGGTGACTAGGCTTGTGTGGCCATGGGCATGTTTTGCCCAATAGATATCTCTGTGTTACCTCCCCCTGTGTAGTATTAAATATCTACATAATGAGAAAATTACTTTAAATAAGAATATTATTTATTTCAATGTAGAATACTAGCTAAATATAAAGACGGCAACCCACTGGTTTTAAAGCAGAAAAAAATAAAAATATAAACAAATATAAAATTGTTTGTAAACTGTTATTATTTTTCTCAGCTTAATTGAAACTTCATGAGTACCTTTTGAATTTAATGTAGCTTCCCTTACCTTGGAACTATAGGGACTTCAGAATTTTATTATGAAAAAAGCACTTAAATGTATGAAAATGTGTGGAAAGAATTAAATGCACAACAACATTATTTTAAAAATAAAAAATTCACTTCTACTAATGTTTATTTTACTAAAATTTTTGTATTCTCTTAATCTTAAGAATTAAGGATTTTGATAAGTTTCTGTCCAATTCACTTTATTAATGAGTAAACTAAGGCTCAAGGAAAGTGTGGCTGGCTTTTTGAAACAGTGGGTAGACTTCATGGCAGAGAATAAACAACGGCACACATTCCTAATGTGGGAACTGCTAATAATATATATATATATTTCTCTTTTATTTCAAATATTTATTTTTGTGGTGTGTAGAGAAATTGCCCAAGGAGTAAATGAGCCTTCTTCTATTTATTTTCTCAAACCACACTTCCTGTCTGACTGCAGATAGAACATGACCCACTTGCCTATGTTTTGTTGGGTTTCCTAGGTACAGGGTGGCATACAATATTGAGAGCAGATGTGAAAAGGACAAGTGACAGGACTGGGGATGTGAAAGGGGGATACAGATTCCAATCAATACAGTAGATTCTGGAAATGCTTGTGAACTTGAGGTAAACTTTTCCAGGGATAAATGTCAGGAAACCCAACTGCCACCAGCTTACACTTTAATGCTGTAAAATCAACGGACTCTTCCTAACTCGGTCCATAGATGGAGAAAACATGCAATCCCAGTTTCCCAGGAGGATAGTAGTTCACATTTGTTTTTACACTCCCCAAAATGACCCAGCTGGGAAGATGAATTCTTGATGTGTCTGCTGACACGTGACTTCTCAATCCTTCTCTAAGTTTTGTTCCCAAATGGCCACTGCAAATTGGTCTAAATGACTCTGAATATAAATCACGCTTGCTGTCCTTGAACTTATCAATAGGAGGCGTTGTCAATGAGTTTCCTGCCTATGATTTAGTCTGACCTTGTTCCTATGTTAAACGATTTTCTAATTTCTGTGTATCAGTTTCCATTTCTTCAAATGTTAAATTGTTTTATAGTGTGAAGCTATGAAGAGTTCAGTAAATAACTATGGGTGGTGGCGACGTCCAATAACAGGAGAGACACAAATATGTGTAAGCATGTTATTTTTTTCAAATTTCATTACAAAAAAAAAAAAGAAGAAAACAATTGGGCAAACCATTTAAGTTTAATCATTTCTTAAGTTTAATTATGTAAGAAAGCCAGATGCTCAAGCACGTCTGTTGTGTTACTTGTCTAACCAAAATCAAAGAAGTGAAGTAGTCTGAATGTAAAATATTCAGGACCCAGGGTAGCAGCCAATAGAGTATATTAAAGAGGCTCTGCCATTTCAAACATTAAAAAATAAAATTTAAAATTAGTATAATTATTCCAATTAAAAGTTTTCAGAAAAAAAGTCCTCTGTTCTGTTTTCATTTTTATATTTAAGGTGAAAAAAATCATTTTGAAAAAAAATTATTCTAATTGTGACTTACTATGCAAACATTTGCTAATGTATTGGCAATACTAAAAGCATTATTTTAGTCTAAGGTAGATATCCATATTTATGAAATAAAGCTGAATATTTTTCATATTTTATAGAATAATAAGCTTTTCATTATTTCTGTCTCAGTAAATTTATTTCTACACATATGCACATATCCCAGGAGGATACTTCATGGATTTGAAAGCCTGTATTAAGATTCTGATGTACCCAGGAATAGTTACTACCTCCGAAGAAGTAACACACTTAAGCTAAAATGAACAATGACTGGTATAGTATTCCAAGCTATAATAATTTTTAACATGCTGTTAAGTGATAAAACACAGGGAGCACATGCACACACATTTGAAGAATAAATATTCTGGTTTGTTTTGAATAAAATATAGCCAGAAAGAAATTTAATTTCTAAATTAAAATGCTTTGGCATCTTGTGTAGATAATGCATGTCCATTAAAGTTGAACAGATGTATAGTATGTTGGATGAAAATCATTTATTTAGTTCAATGCATCTTGCAAAAATTACTCAAGATGCATCAAATGCCCCTTTGGAATTGCTGTGTGTATTTTTAACTGTCAGTGAAAATAGGAGGGGCAACATTTATAGACAACCAAAAAAGAAAGAAAGAGAGAAAGAAAAAGCTCTGCAGTTTAACTCAAAATAATTCTTTTATTGGTCTATTTGAAGCTAACCTTCTTCACTAGTTCTTCAGTTGTTTCACTGTTTTGATTTTTTCAAATAGATCTTTAGCCTCAGGAAACTAAATACGTACTCAGGAGATAAGGGGATTCTAGTCTCCTATTTCAAGCTAAAACATGACCTCTATATTATCTTTTACAGTAAGCCAAAGCCAGTATCACATACCTTTCGGGAATGAATTTCTTTCACATACAATGGAAGTAGAAACTCAGATATACCTTCAAGTCGGATGCCCTTCTCGGTGACTCTCAGATTTCCCATACCATCCTATAAGCAATGAAATATAATTCACTTTTAGGTTATTTAGAGGATGAATATCTGGCCATAATTTTCTTCGGCCTAAGGTGAGAAAACAGTTAGCTCAAATTATTGGTGACATAAGGAAAATGAGGGATCGAGTCTACTTAATGAATGATTGTAGCAGTTTTGTGCATAGAGAGGACTCTGTTTAAAACGGACAGGAAAAGAGGGTTAGAAGGGACCTGCTGTCTCCTCCCAGCTCCATCAGAGACCAGGATTTCTCCAGGAATAAATTCCTTCATTTCCTCACGCATCAGTCAGTTTCAGTATCGTTTAGGGTTAATGATACTTGCTACCTGAGTATGGGAAAAACTCTGTTGCAGAGAGACCTAGTAACATTTTTACCTTATGGTTATATAAATATGCCTATACCATTCAAAGTCGCTTTTGTACAAAAAATTCAGTAAATAAATAACGATCGACCGGTGTAAATAAATATGATGCTCTAGTATTCAAATTATGAGTAAAACACATCTCGTATGCATAAAAAAAGAAAAAAGACAATCTAGGAGAAGGGTATAGGAAGCACACGAATAAAATAAATAAAAAGTAATAACAGTGTTATTGTGAATTAAAGATTTCACATCTGGTAAGAGAGTAAACCATTTCTCATGGTAGAGATGGGATAGGATAAAAGCCTTAATAATATAGGTGGTGTTTCAACACGTGAGGTTCATGGAGGGTAAAACAAAAAGAACATGCTGGTAACCTTTAGGAAATACCATGCCATTTAGTCTGGCTGAGGTTGGGGTTCCTATATTGGAATAACTGGGAATATATTTTGGAGTCAGAGAAAGCAGAGTTATTAACTCCAAGTGAAGGAGTCTGTACTTAATTCAGACTCCAAGAGAAGAGGCATAAAAATTCTTGAATAGCTCATTGATTGAAAATGATGGTAGTTAAGCTTTAAGAAGGTTTTATCAGGCAGAATTATCCTGTAGGAACCTGCAGAGTATCCGTAAGAATAAAAAACAACTTGGAAATAAGTGAGACATGTAGGGTGGAAGAACAGCATACAGATTCGATGGTTAATTTTATCTTGCTGTTGTTGGTAGGTGCCATCCAGTCAGTCCGACTCATAGCGACCCTACGTACAACAGAGTGAAATTTTATCTAGAGGCTGAAAGGAAGGCATTTAAGACTATCCAAGGCTTCAGTGTCCTTGACTGGCCATATATAGCCACAACTATCGTAAATAAGGAAATGAGGTGATTTTTAAAACAGAAATTGTGAAATTTGGAGGCTAAATGCAAAAATAAGTTCAGCTTTGGACTTTCCAATTTGGAAATGTCATTGCAAAATTCAGACATACAGCCATACTCATAGAAAATGGGAGGGGCATGGCAGTTACTTAAGGTGTACTTGAATTTGCTGTGTGGCAGCAAGTCCAGTGTGGAAAGATGTATACAAGACCAAGGTGAAACTCAGGATAATGACTAGGTCTGTGGAGTAGGAAGAGCTACTTTAAACATTCGTGGCAGCTATGACAAGTCTAAAAGGAAGGTAAAAAGAATGTGATGATCTTGCCCTCTACCCACCTGCTGCCTCACCCTAAAAGGAAGCCAAAGAGGTACTATAATATGATAAAACTACCAATAAAAGATGATTGCTGAAAAAAATTCTGGAGAAAGCAATAATAAAAAAGATTTTGTGTAAGAATTGAAGGACTTTTTTTCTTTTAAACCAGAGAAGAACAAAGTGGCCACCAAGAGGATGAAATATTTTGAGTTGGTGAAGAGGAGAAATTCAGGAAGTTTAACTTGGAGGTCTCAGTCTTCTCAGGAAGGGAGAAAGAAATGGATACAGGTTGAATTAAAATTGGTATGAGGTAAAGGAATTACCTTCTTGAGGCAAGTGAAGAACCTTTTAGCTGACATCAGAAATGTATAGTAAAGAGCCAACTAAAGCTAAATAAGTAAAAATGAAAATTTTCAAGCAACGCTGAAGACTTATTCTGATGAGCAAACATGCCTATTTTGTTATGGTGATCACATACCGTGGTTTTTCTGCTACAGTTCTCTGATTTAGGTATTAAATTTAGAGCCAGTTAGTGGTTCTAATTAGTGTGGTTTTGAAATGTTATACTCACCTAGGAACAGAAACAGGCAGAATTTACCCCAAGAGAGACTCATAACTGAGGATCTTCTGGGCAGGTATGGCAGACAGTCAAAAGGATGCAGTGTTCTCAAGTAGCGAGAAATGACGCCTCTCAAATGGCTCACCATTATTTTCCTGATTGAGTGGAGAGCTAGAACTACACTATCAGACTGGAAAAACAGGACAGGGTCAAAGAATTGCAACTGATGACAAATTAAGGATTCAGTTCATTCGGAGTCAATAAATATGAGAAATGATAAGAGGTTTCTATGGTCAGAAAATGGGACTTCATATTTCAGATCTTAAAAGTGAGAGAATCTCCAGATATGACAAGGGCTAAAGAACTCCCCAAGCAATGGTGGCAGAGACATAATTCCCTGGCATTCGGAAATGCAAGAATATTTGGATATATAAAGTCACCCAAACCAAAAACCAAACCCGTCGCCGTCAAGTCGATTCTGACTCACAGAAACCATATAGGACAGAGTAGAACTGCCTCACAGGGTTTCCAAGGAAAGGCTGGTGGATTCGAACTGCTGACTCTTTTGTTAACAGCTGAGCTCTTAACCACTGTGCCACCAGGGCTCCGTATAAAGTGACACATGGCTTTAAAAATTTATTTCTCTCTGAAGGATTTTCATAACTAAATTTCACACAGGGACTGCCCATGTGTATTCTCAAATGACTGCCCGTAGGAAGTATCCTGAAATGCTTCGCAGGAGTTGCTATGGAAGCACCTAATGTTAGAATATCTTAGGGCAATAGAATCAAGTTCTATCACAAAAGTCATTCTCATCTCAATACTAATGTAAAAACATTTTGAGAAGAAGACTAAAAATAAGAAAACTACGCATAGAAAGTTCATTTAAAATACTCCTTAAGAGAAATATGATTGTCAGAGTAACGAGCATAGAATTGTAAATTTTAATTGAATGTGACCATTAAATAATATAGAATATATGATGTATGATTAATTATTAAATCACTTTTCAAAGAAAGTTGAAGGGATGTATCAGATACATTAGAGTTAAATACAGATTTTAGACATTTTTTTCTCATTAGGTTAGAACCAATAATAAATTTATTCCAAGTGGCAATCAGCATTATAAGTTTCAAAAGAATCGTTAGAAAGGTGAATAAAAGTGTTTTCATGACTTTGATTATCTAATAATATTACTCACTGTACATTTCAATTTGCACAAGAAAATGACCTTGAGAATTTAAAGAAAAATTGGAGACTAGCATGGTGGTTATTAGTGGGACCTTGGCAATTAAATATTTTCAATAAAGTAAAACAAAAACACGTGGTAAAATGGAAATATTGCAATTTGTAAACACAATTACAAATCACTTAAATCTCCTTTTGCTATGCATTCTTTAATGTATGCTAAATGAATAAAATAAGCATGTTTAATTTCAACTCTTAAATTAAAGAAGAGAAGGTTCTTTTGAAAACATGTAAGCATTTTCTTTTTCTTCTTAGACTCATGTTATTCATACCGCAAAATGAGCTGTTTTTTTTTTCTCCAAGCATAAAAGAGAGAACAAACAAAACATAAGTTGACAGCCTGCTTTATGTGTGCGATTTTACTATGCTGTTTGCTGTAAGCCTGCAACATATTTTCATTTTAATTGGCCTTCCTTATTCCTGCTGATTATTGAAAATAAACTCTGCAGTGAGAACAATTGATAGACCTAGTGAGGTTGACCTCTAATTGAACTTGTATGGAAACATCTCTAGAGATTGTTGTTAATAATATAACTTTTATCATGGAGAACATAATTTATTACCTTTGTTCTTAGCTAATAGTTGTTCAAAATTTTTATAATTTATATATATATATATATAAGATTGGCAGATGTATAAGACAATGTTTTAAATATATTAACATATTAAATATAATAAATATTGTACATTTTGTCTTATTTTTATTGGAGTCCTTTTAACCATGTGAACGATTTGTAAAAAGCATAATAAATTCAATTTTTTTCCAAATTTTCCTGTACTTCTAATGCAATTCCTTCATAAATACGTCCTTCTCATTCTATTTCATGTTTCACTAGCCTCAGAGAACACATGCAACCGCTTAATAATATAACCATGCAGAATGAAAATATGCAGAAACAAAATGAAACCAAAAATTTTAGGTATATTAATCTGACAAGGCAGATAGAATCCCAATTCTACGGCACACGGAGGAAAAATGAATCCCTTCAGTTAATCCAAGGAGACGAGAAATAAAGGACCAAGCAAAAAAATACCCCGTACCTTGACATATAAATGACAAATATACAAAATTTCAAGTTATGAAGTGTACAAATAAAAAAATATGTATATTTAAGAAGAAGCCACATAAAATAGCAGAGAATATATCGCAACAACTCAGTTTAGTGGAAACATCCAAAATACGTGATAATTTTTTGTTTACTATTTTGGAGAAAAAAAATAATCTTTTCCACATGAAAACTCTTGGAAACATTGTCAGGAAAAAAAAAAATCAGTGTAGCCCCAGACCCATTGCCTTCGAATTGATTCTGACTCATAATACTAATTGCGTGTGAATAATAGTAAATATAGTCCTACATAATGAGACTTTAAATGTGCATGAAGCAATTGCATTGTGCTGCCTTAATCTGAAATTTAGATTACACCCTAAGGACAAGATTGGTGGCTATTGGAGGAAGCAGAGACTTACTGTGGAAGAATGAATACTGCAGAAAAAACAAAGATGCTAAAAAAATCAAGTCATATTTCTTGGTGAGAAATGGAGAGAACTGCAAAGAACCTGAGACATTTTACTTCAGGAAAACAATAAGTAATGAACGAATCAATGCTACACACCTGAGATAATGTGACATGTACATGGGTGGTTAAGGAACATCCATACGACGCAGACGATTAAATACTTGGCTACTAACCAAAAGATCGCAGATCAAACTTATCCGTAGGCACCTCAAAAGAAAGCCCTGGAAACCAGCTTCCAAAAAAATCATAGCTATGAAAACGCAATGGAGTACAGTTCTACTCTGATACACATGGGGTTTCCATGAGTTGGAATTGACTCGACGGCAACTGGTTTTTAACAAGGGTATAAAGCCTGAAGTTTCACTATTGGCATGCCTGCCTTTCCCAAATGTTCTTAATAGTACACCTAAGTTATAATAAATCCAGGGAAAAAACTGTTCCGTGATCACATAAATTTAGGAAAACATTGCGTAGTATATTGCCGTTCAACGAGTCACAATGCATATTATCTTATTAACATCCTGAGAAATCTGCAGTAAAGAAACACATTTACTTTGCCAACCCCGTCACCTAAAGTTTTAAGCGAGTAGAATAATGTCCATTGGAAGACCCTGGAAATACTAATAGAATCACTTATATTTTACAAACTCTGAAGGAAGATCCATTATAAAGGAGGCGTATTGGTTAGCACAGAGGCTCAAATGAAGTGATCAAAGAGTTAAAAGCTACCATACCTCACAAATATTTATTGAAAGCCTACTATGTATAGTGGTGGTCTTGTTAGCTGCCTTCAAGATGGACCTCCAACTCATGGCTACCTTATGCGCAGCAGAATGAAACGCCCCCGTCCTGCACCATCTCCGTGATCAGTTGCAGATGTGACCATCGTAATCCATAGGATTTTCACTGGCTGATTTTCAGAAGTAGATCGCCAGGCCTTTCTTCCTACTCCATTTTAATCTGGAACTTCACTGACACCTGTTCAGCATCACAATAACATGCGAGCCTCCCCTGACAGATGGGTGGTGCCTGTACATGAGGCACATTGGCCAGAGATGAACCCAGATCTCCCACATGGAAGGGGAGACTTCTATCATTGAACTACCACTGCCCCTCTGCTATGAGTAGTGATTTTGTTGTGTGCCATCGAATCGATTCTGACTCATAGTGACCCTATAGGACAAAGCAGAACTGCCCCATAGGGTTTTCTAGGCTGTAATCTCCACGGGATCAGAACGCTAGATCTTTTCTCCTGTGGAGACACTGGATGGGTTTGAATCGCCAACCTTTCAGTTAGCATCTGAGTGCTTAAACATTGCACCACCAAGCTCCCTTTACTATGCGTAGTGCTCGACACGGAATTTTATCTATATTTTTGTTTCCCAGATACCTTTAAATACTGGAGAGAATATGCTGAACACTGCTGTAATTCCGGTCTACTTCATGGGTGTAACATCTTGCTGTTAGGAAGCAGGAAACGTAAGTAGGGCCTCCAACTCTGGTTTTTACATATGATATTCCTCAGTTCCTATAAGCATAAATTAGTTTCTAAAAGACTGATTTCCTCTTGTCTTGAGCAAAATCACTTATCCGTACCTAGAAATGGAGAATGAGACCTTACGGTACAGTTAATCTTATAAAGGTACTACCTCCAGGTAAGGCTTTGTCTAGGAATTTCTTCCAGACACACAAGAGAACATCTTCAGGGTCCACCCTAACTGTGGTACTATGCATTGTGTCTTAGCTGTTATAGCACTAGGGGATCCTGAGCCAAGGATACATCCCCAAAACCCTATGAAATAGATACATTTTCCCCTCGTTTTATTTAAGACAGGAAAAAAAAAGAGGTTGAGTTCTACCCAGTTAGTAAGCTGCTTGCCAGAAGTCCAAGTCCTCTCACTCTTAGCCTAGCTGACAATCCAGTCTGATATAAGCACATACAAAGGAAATTAAATTTATTATAGAACCATATCAAACAAACGAGAAAAAAACAACCAAACCCACTGCCCTCAAGTCAACCCTATAGGACAGAGTACAACTGCTCCATAGGGTTTCCAAGGCTGTGATCTTTACAGAAGTAGACTGCCACATCTTTCTCCCACGGAGTGGCTAGTGGGTTCGAACCGCCAACATTTTGGTTAGCAGCTGAGCGCTTTAACCACTGCACCACCAGGGCTCTTTATGTAACCACATAGGTCTGTTCTAATATTTTTCCCTATTATTCTGAGTCGCTTTGTAGCCCTTCTTCTTTCTTAATATTTTCGTCTTTTTTTTTTTTCCTTTAATTTCCTCCTTTACGCTGACTTCATTTGCCAGCACATACTTCTCATTTGGCTCATCATATTCTGAAAAAGAAAGTGCTGTTAAGAGAAAACTCTTGTTCAGAAAAATTATAAACCGTTCTCTGAAAATGTATCCTTCCGAACATAGTATTGATATTTTTACAGTTCCCAACCATTTAAAAGTAATATCAAAGACACCTTTTCTGGAAATAAAATTTCACCATTTCACATTCTTCATAGGAACTGCTTTGGAATTACCCTCCTCATCAAAGTAAGTCTTGCTTGTGTAGGTGTGTGTATGTGCGTGTGTGGTGTGTGTGTATGTGTGTTTATTGAGAAGAGGTACGTTGGACAGCAGGAGTAGGTAAGACTACTGATTTTAAAATTTTACCTATCCTACTGGGCTGGAACTGAGGGAATATTAGGTGAACGTCACTACAGAAAGGACAGAAACCCCACGCAGACACAGATGAACAAGTTGATTCTCTCTGTGGGACTTGGCAGCAGGGCTTCTGAGAAAACTTTTCTGAGTTTGGGTTGCCTTATGGTTCACAAAACTTGACTATTACCATGACTATCGGGCATGTGCTGTCTAAGTTTATAAAGCTGTAACATTTCGACTCTTAGACTGAAGGATTCTCCTGGGTTTTAAAGCCTGAAGATCCTCTCACATCAAGGAGAGCTTTTATGCAGAAATGTAACGGGTCACCTCGCATCTGACTCTCGAAAGAGCTTATAAGCTTCCTTGAAGGATACCGTAGACATCCATCTATAGATGTCCATCCTTACATTTTGAAAATTTTATTTTTCTATAATGGGTAGTCTAGCACCACTTCTTTAATATAAGTGTCATTACAGATACCAGAAACCATCTGTTTGGGAAATATGTAAATGAGATTTTTCTTTATTTTTCACCATTTTACTTGATTAAGTTCCAAATAGTATCCTGTCCAAGTATTTTTGTGTATCCAAACCAAAGCCATACATCACCCCGTCATGATGTTCTTCTTGTGGGAACTGCCTTCTCTCCTCTCCTCCAACCCCTTCTCAACAATATGGTTCCCACAGAAACTGCCTTTTTATTACTTGGTTCTTCCAAGCTGATCATAGATGATTCAAGCAACAGTCAATAATTAATGTCAGGTCAAGTCAATGAGATACTTTTCCTAGTATACCTTGAACTCAAAATTAAGAAAACAACAACGAATTAAGCAATCTCCCTTTGGATGTACAACTGGGAGCTATTGGCATACTTTAACCCATTCGTTATTACATTTTTCTCCTTTTTTTTTTTTTGATGGCATATGTTTTCAGTATTGGAATGCATGTTTACTAACTGAGTGTGTTAAAATTTTTGGTTGGTAATATGGATTTTGAGGAATGTGATCTAGTAATACAATCCGCCAATAAGGCTAGCGGCACTGTGGCACCACCTATCCATGGCATGGCGGTATGCCCATGGGAACTAGAGATATAATTTATTGAGGGTGTTTTTCCATTAGGTTACATTAGGAAACTCTGGTTTTCCAAATATGACACAGAAAAGAAAAAAAACCCATCTAGGCTCCCTAACTATCATACAGGAAAGCCATAATTATGCTTGCAAACCTTATCTCACAGAAATAAAGGAAAAAAAGGGCAAAGTTTACAAAACTAATACATCCAGGAAGCATCATCTAATAGAATGCTCAACCTACATAACAATGAGGCTCCAACTCCAGTCTGCTGAGCGTCATGCGTTTCAAAAGGGACCCACCTGGATGTTAAAGGTATTAAAAGGAATAGCGCCTTACCTCTGAGGTTTAGAGACATAAAAGGAGGTTAGAATACTGTTTATGCCAATGGTAATGAAAGGGTTAAGCCATGTAGAGAAGACAGTATGCAGTGAGAGGGAATAAAGCCACTAAGAGCACAGGGGAGGGGCAGGAAGGAGGCTAGGTCTAGTCGGCAGTGCATTCTTATTTCTAGTCCTCCCAGAGGCCCAGGATCTTGACTACCTTCCCAGATTAATGTTTTTCCCCTACACTTTCGTAAGCTTTATGATGTCACGAATACTTTCTTTTTTGTCTGTTTACTTATTTTGTATGAGAACAATTGCATCCATTCTACAAAACTGCTGAGTCTACTGGTTCATACTTCTTGGTGACCTCATCCGCTACTGGGCTAACGTTCTTTTAGTTCAAACAAGCTCTTGCAATAGGAATTTTGCAAACATTTTTCCCTCTCTCCATCCCTTTTCTTCCTTCATTTGCTTATCTAGTTCTCCACCTTTGGATAGTAATTTAAACATATGATGGAGGCATCTTCACAGACAAGCGTGTGACTCTCTTTTCTATGAGCCACAAGCACCACTCATATCTCCTTCATGAGCCTGTACCAGCTTTTCAAATAATGTTAATAATGTTACTTTAATTTTTTGTGAAAATATACACAGCAAAGGATACACCATTTCAACAAATTCTACATAAACAATTCACTGATTGACATTGTTCACATTCTTCAAGTTTTGTAAGCATTCTACCCCTTTCCAAATTATTCCACCACCAAGGTATAGGCACTCCCCTTAAGCTTCTCATCTAAACTTTTGAAATGCTGTTGTCAATTTGCTCTCACATAGATAAATCTTTGAAAGAGCACAATGCTCAAGGCAGACATACTTTACTAAGTAAGGTAAATGTTGTTTGGTTCAAAGCGGACTTCTGGGAAAAGTTTTGGTTTGAGGTTTACAGTTTAAAGATTATCTCAGGGTAATAGTTTCAGGTGTTTATCCAGCCACAGTGGCTCCAGAAGGCCTGGACTCCATTGAGAATTTGAAATTCTGTTCCATTTGTGCACTTTTGGGTTAATATTTGATTACATTCAACATCAGATTATAAGAGTATTGTGGGAAGGTAATATATTTTTCTTATCAATGACTCAAAATTTATTTATTTTTTTTAATTTTTTGTTTATTGTGCTTTAAGTGAAAGTTTATGATTCAAGTTAGTCTCTCATACAAAAATTTATACATACATTGTTATGTGACCCTAGTTGCTCTCCCTGTACTGTGACATCACACTCCTTCCCACCCAGGATTTCTCATGTCCATCCAACCAGCTCCTGACCCTCTCTGGCCTCTCATCTCACCTCCGGACAGGGGCTGCCCTGTCTCATGTATCTACTTGGGCTAAGAAGCACACTCTTCACCAATTTTATGTCCCATAGTCCAGTCTAATCTTTGTCTGAAGAGTTAGCTTTGGGAATGGTTTTACTTTTGGGCTAACAGAGAGACCAGGAGTCATGTCTTCTGGGGTCCCTCCAGTCTCAGTCAAACCATTAAGCATAGTCTTTTTACTTGAATTTGAGTTCTGCACCCCACTTTTCTCCTGCTCCATCAGAGACTCTGTTGTGTTCCCTGTCAGGGCAGTCATTGGTGGTAGCCAGTCACCTTCTAGTTCTTCTGATCTCAGGATAATGAAGTCTCTGGTTTATGTGGCCCTTTCTCTCTCTTGGGCTAATACTTCCCTTGTGTCTTTGGTGTTCTTAATTCTCCTTTGCTCTAGGTGGTTTGGGACAAATTGATGCATCTTAGATGGCCACTCACTAACTTTTAAGGCCCCAGACGCCACTCACCAAAGTGGGATGCAGAACATTTTCTTAAAAAAACTTTGTTATGCCAGTTGACCTAGATGTCCCCCAAAATCATGGTTCCCCAGACCCTTGCCCCTGCTACTCTGTCCCGCAAAGTGTTTCATTGTATTCAGGAAACTTCTTAGATTTGGTGTAGTCCAGTTGTGCTGATTTCCCCTATAGTGTGTGCTGTCCTTCCCTTCCTAAAATAATTCTTATTCACTGTCTAGTTAGTGAATACCCCTCCCTTCCTCTCCTCCCTCATAACCATCAAAAAATGTTTTCTTCTGTGTTTAAATCTTTTCTTGAGTTCTTATAATAGTGGTGTTGTACAATATTTGCCCTTTTGCGACTGACTAAGTTCACTCAGCATAATGCCTTCCAGATTCCTCCATGTTAATAAGATGTTTCACGGCTTCATCGTTGTTCTTTACCGTTGCATAATATTCCATTGTGTGGATATACCATAATTTGTTTATCCATTCATCCGTTGATGGGCACCTAGGTGGCTTCCATCATTTTGCTATTGTGAACAGTGCTGCAATGAACATGGGTGTGCATATATCTATGCATGTGATGGCTCTCATTTCTCTAGGATATATTCCAAGGAGCAGGATTGCAGATCGTATGGTACTTCTATTTCTAGCTTTTTAAGGAAGTGCCAAGTCAAATTCCAAAGTGGTTGTACCATTTTACATTCCTACCAACAGTGTATAAGTGTTCCAGTTTCTCAACAACCTCTCCAACATTTATTATTTGGTGTTTTTTGGATTAATGCTAACCTTGTTGGGGTAAGATGGTATCTCATTGTAGTTTTGATTAACAAATTTATTCTTATAACCATATTTTTACAGCCCAGATTTATCTTTTGAATTCCAGACAAAGGCATTCAATTGCCCACTACCAAACAGGCATGTCCCAAACAAAAGTGGTAATCTCCCAACCTGAACAGCTTATTTGGCTGTGCACTTTATCTCAAGGAATTTTTACCATCCATATTTGACAGAAACTTGTATAACACCGTCTACCCCTGAGTCCTAATTCTCAGTCACCAAGTCCTCTCCATTCGTCTTCGCTTTCTCTACTTACCTTTGTTCTGGAATTGATTCTAGCACTCTGCAATGTACTGTCCAAATAGTCCTTAAATGAAAGACCTTTTGGTCCAAATGCTGGAAGGTGCTATGAGTAGCCAGTCTTTAGAGGTCAGTGCCTTCAGGGATTGTCATATTCCCTGAAACTTCTGAGCCTGCAGAAGTAGGCCACCCCTTCCAATTTAAGGCTGATACTCCCATTTGACGAGAGACATGTGGAAGCCTTTTTCCACAAATGTCAAACTGCTCCCTCTACCCTCAGTCTTCCCTCACCAACTCCCTTGGCCACTAGCCTTATAACTAAACCTCAGCTGCAGCATAAATCAGCTGGGTATGCATTAGGCCTGATAAAAAGAAAGAGACTATACCTCAAAGGAGCAGGAAGACCTCGCCGGCATGTACCAGCAGGAGGAGAGACGGTTGACGTGGGATGGTTTCAGAGAATGCTTGATTAAGGTAACCAGCATAAGGCTTGATAAGAGGAGACTTCATTGACTTTTGAGCACCATACTGGAATACAGAATTTAAATCTGGGAAAGGCTTTAGGAGATGGTACAAATTTGTTGCTAAAATGGCTCCCAGAAGTATGGGAAAAGCAATGACCCATGTTGTTAGCTGTTGTTGAATCAGCTCCTGACTCATGGCCACCATATGAACAACAGGATCAGGACATTGTGATCCACTGGGTTTTCACTGGCTGATTTTTTGGAAGTAGATCACCAGGCCTTTCTTCCTGGTCTGTCTTAGTCTGTAAGCTCCACTGCAACTTGTTAGCATTATAGCAACACACAAGAGTCCACTGAAAATGGGTGGTGGCTGCAACTGAGGTACACAGGTCCATTCTAAGTGACGTTAAAGTACCAGAATTGTCATGGCATATGGTGGAAGAAGGGATTAAAAGTGACAATGAAGTAGATATGCTGAAGTGGTTAAATTATGTAAGGTCAGAAACCCACCAGGTAATTATGATCTATGGGAATACCAAAATGATATACCAATTACCAAGGCCATAATCAATTACATGAGGTTCAGTGGTTGCTCCCCTCTGTAGACCTAGCCTGATGGTATAAAAGACCATTACAGAGCTACGCTCATCATAGCAAAGGGACCCTGAATCCACAGAGAGCGAGTGGTAACAAATCAATAGCAACCAGCTGAACACAATTACAGTAATGAACAAATAAGGTCAGAAAGACAGCCAGGGACGCAACCCACAGAAAGGTATGGAGATGGCAAATAAGTCTTGGTGTCCCTACAGGCAAAAACGATGATTAAGCAAAACGAGTACCATTCACTCTGTACTGTCAAAACTAATCAAGGATAGATGGTTAGGAGGGTGAGGGCAGTTGCACCATTAACAAATCATAGCTCCTTGCTCAAATTTGGGCCTGAGCCAGTTTTTCAGCCCTGAACCCACTGACCTCCCTGGCCAAATGTTGACAGTAAATGGACATTCGCAGCTAGAAGCATGGTAAACATGAGCTCAGTCCCCTCAGAGTTGAGGATCTGGGTCATGCCACCAGCTAAGCCACCAAGTGCAGTGAAAGTCAGATCCCGCTTTAATGGAGGACGTGCCCTATACATTCCACGTACATTGTTCTCAGCTTTACTCTAGGAAACCTACCTGCTTTTTATCCTAAATATTGATAAATAGTGACATAAAACTTCTACTACAGTATTTTGATATCTTTGAGAGTGAAAAAAATATCTAAATTGGATTAGGATATAAGCATTATATATAATTCAGGGGAAAAAAACATATCATTTGAATTTGTATTTTTTTCATTTGAGTTGGATGATTTAGAAAAATTCTAACGTCAAAAAACAGTGAAAAAGACCTGTCCAGGTTAATACATTGACAATTTTAAGTGATACAGTTATATGATTTATTTAGTGTGAAATATTTTTAAAATAGGCATATTCCAAAACACATGTAAAAATAAAGCTGTAATTTATCTCCCTTTAAAATATAATATCACATGGAAAGTTGTCCTCAAGCAATTTTGGATTATAAGGTAAGATTAATTTAAGTTTACACATGAAATAATATACTGAACACACTTTAATATATTCAGTAATCTAAGTGGGTAATGATCTAAGGAAAAATAACCTTTTATCCTCCTCTTTTATCTGTACATATGTATATGCATATACATAAGCACAATAGTTAAAATAATATGTATACCCTTTGCCATCGAGTCAATTCCGACTCATAGCGATCCTATAGGACAGAATAGAACTGCCCCATAGAGTTTCCAAGGAGTGGCTGGTGGATTTTAACTGATGATCTTCTGGTTAGCAGCCAAGGTCTTAACCACTGTGCCACGAGGGCTCCAAAAACAATATGTATATACACATTGTATATGTATATAATGCATACATTTTTTTTTAACTAAGAAGAACGTGAAAACGTTTAAACTGCTTCCCTTTTCATTCCCCTTTCATTCTGTAAACATTTCAATAAAAAGTTATTGTTGAAGACAAGAATTTTTGCTAACATCTTTAAATAAGTCTTCCATTAGGGTAAGTTCCTTAATTTTCATAATAAAATGCTTATCCTACCACCTCTGCAACAAAACTAATGTAGCTGTCCTTAATCAGTCATAGAGACTATTAGCCCTAGTTCCTTGCCAGAGGCTGTATTTTCCTGTCAATGTTCCAGCCGAGAGAGATTATATTCTTTTAAGAACCAGAAAACCAAACCCGCTGTCATCAAGTCGATTCCGACTCATAGTGACCCTATAGGACAAAGTAGAACTTCTCCAGAGAGTTTCCAAGACCGTAATCTTTATGGAAGCAGACTGTCACATCTTTCTTCAGCGGAGCAGCTGGAGGATTCAAGCTGTTGCACCACCAGGGCTCTTCTGTTAAGAAACATATTTTAAGAGAAAAATGCCCCATTTCTTTAGAAGTCTACATTCTAGCATTTGGTAGAGTCTGGCAGCAGATAGACTCCATACTGAGATAACATGAGATTGTTCTCTGGCCGAATTCTTGCACTGAAGTGAACTTGAATTCAAAGCCTTAGCTTTTAGTGAGGGTTCTGACAGTAACCAGCCCTTCAAATTCTTCTTAAATGACTATAAAACTGTCGTTAAGAATATTTTCCATTTTATTGCTCATTGTTCTCCATATATCAGAATTTTTTTTTTTAGGAACTTAGTAATAGGAAAAAATTTGTGTTCTTCAGGGAATTGTTGTGATTTTTCCTTTCTCATATATATTTGAATATTTACTACATTTTTCCTAGCCTTCTAGTTGACCAAGTTTAGCTTTTGTATTTAGTCATAAAAATACCTTGGTCTCCATTTTTCATTTTTTTCTCCTACACTTTTAATTTTCTATTTGACCAATCCAAGTACAGATGCTTTATAAAATGTTATTTTATATATATATATAATATATATATATAATA
>NW_004444035.1:7995263-8007204 GCF_000243295.1 Trichechus manatus latirostris | reverse complement strand
ATTGGGTGGAGTATATTTTTAGATTTAAAAAATACGCTACATATCATATCAGCAATTCCTTTGAATTGCCATGAGGGAGAAACTTGATGAGATAGGCCATCACCCTCTAGACTAGGTGAAACTTAGGAGATTTTTTTTTACCCAATTTGGTAGGTTTGTAATTCACTCTAGGGTGGATTCTGGAAAATGCGACAAAAATAAGTCTAGAGTTACGTGAATATATAGAAAATTTCCCCAGACAATATTTAAAGTCTATTTAACTCTAAAATCTTGGGTCCTGAGTCAATTGAAAAAAAAAAAGAATCCATTGCCGTTGAGTTGATTCCGACTCATAGAGACCCTATAGGACAGGCCAGAACTGTCCCATAGCGTTTCCAAGGAGTGGCTGGTGGATTCGAACTGCCAGCCTTTTGGTTAGCAGCCGAACTCTTCACTGCTGTGCTAGCAGGCTCTGAGTCAATGATAGGTTCCGAGTCAATAATAGTCGAATTATTTTAAATTACTATCAATGGGATTTTTTTTATTTTGAAGAACTTCAGTATATTTGCTTTGGAAAATATACTTTTTAAAGATAAGAATGAGATATTAGTTTAACAAAAGTGCTTGATTTGAAGAATATCTTAAGCTAATAAATAACATGCTATTTGTAACTATATTAATTCTTTCTTTAAGAGAAATATTTAATCCATGTATTCTCTTAATTTTTGAGAAGGAAGCCCATTTTTTTGGGAGCTAGATTTCTTTTGAAAAGTAACTCATTAAACTTTTCTGGTCTTAGACAGCTGCTTCATTGTTGTCCGACTCTGCAACTTCTTTACCATTGCTTTTGAATCTCGGTTTTAATATGTCCTGTAAAGTAGGTGCTTCTTCAAGCTGTTTACCTCTACTAACCACCATCAGCATCACTAGTCACATTCTTTGGCTTAATACAAGGGCACGAGGATGTGTAAGAAAATGCTGCCTCTTTTGTTTATCATCTCAAGCAATCATTGTGCTTCCTCTGAGAATTAAATATTAAATATAGTTGGTATCAAGATCCTCAATACTGTGTTTTGAACTGGGAATGGTATGTTTTCCTCCATTCCTCTTGGACCAATTTTTCATCTCTTTCCACTTCTTCAGTGACCCTGCTTGAATGAGATGCCTTCCTTGAAAACTCCTTCATAACCCTACTTAGAGTGTATGTGTGTATGTATGTGTGTGTATTTAAATCAGTAATTATACTATTATAACAATGGCATTCATTCACAAAATTACACAAAATATATGTTCCCAGAATAATAAATGTCCACAAGATAGTAGCCAGGTGTCACTACCATGCATCACACTGTATTTTAATCATCTGTTTTCTTTCCTGATGGTTCCAATTGTCTGAAACGTTTAAGTGGAGACCATATCTTGTTCATCAATCTCTCACCAGTGCCAGCCCCATGGGGTATGAAGCTCAGCGTGCATTTGCTCAGTTAATGATTGGTCAATAAACACAAAGTGTGACCCATTTTCTCAAGGAGCTCACAACCTAGTTGGAGAGATAACTAAGACAAATAAAAGTTTCAAAGCCGGTTTGGTGTAACAAGAGTATATTCTCTAATATTCTCAGGAGACTGTGATGGCTAAGAGTACACCTTTCTGCCTTTATAAAAAGTTAAAGTATTGATTTTTTCAACCAAGTATATGAAACACAAACATCATTTTCTAAACTTTTATAAACTCTTCATTGGATTTTTTTTTTTTTTAAGTTTTTAGTTAAAGAGCTTTCAGGACTTCTCTGTAGTTACGGAAAGTTATATGTCCATAGCACTTTATTAGATTTATTTAATAGGCTCGTTTTTACCATGCTCAGCAAATCAATAATGCTTAGTAGAGTCATAGTTCCAACTAACAAAGTAATGTGATCAAAAAGTTCTCTTTAATTTGACGAATACTGCAAAGTGTATTTTTTTTCATAAAAGCAACACTGTAAATTAGCTTGCAGACTAGCGCGCTAAACTCTATTTTAACGTTTAACATAGTACCATATTGGAAATAATGGGAAACATACCCTAACCAATATGCATAGAAATGTCTTAATGGGAAAACTCATTCAGATTACCAAAATGGGTTTCCTGAAACTATCTTTTGCCAAATTTAGCAGAGGCAAGAGGCACTCCTCTCTCTCAATTCCTTTCTTTCCCTCCTCATCCGCTATATACTATGTGGGGGGATAAGAAACTCCTTTCACCCAGCACAGTAGAGATGGAGAGTGGTCCTCCAAAATCATGTCTTCTCCCTTCCACCATGTACAGTTGTAGCTTGGAAGCATTCTACCAGACAGGGACCTTTTTCTCTTTACCCTTTCTCCTTGTATCAAAGTATGATTACAGGCCTAGTTCTCACCACTGTATGTAAGCAGAAATAATATGTGTCAGTCTCAGAATTTTTAGCAATCATGTTCCCATCTCCTCTCCTTCCTTCCTTCTCTCTTTCCTTCCCTCCTTCCCTCCTTCCTTCCTTCCATCTTTCTTCTCTTCTAATAACTGGCTGTAAAGTACTCTAAGATCCTAGTGAATAACAGAGTAACCAGATGAAAAGAGCTTGTGTCCCTGATTTAGCATATGGACAAAAGCCACTCACCAAACACTAAGACACCCATGATACACGTAATGACTTAAAAAAAAAAAAAAAGGCTGTGTTAAACCTCTGAAGTATTAGGGCTTATTTCTTATAGTAGCTAATGTTACTCTAATGCACCTAGAATCTCTCAAAGTGTATCTTCTAGCACAGCATGTAGGGATATATGCCATTTAAACACGGCTACACTATTGACAACTTCAGCCCCTCAAAGGCCCATATGCTGCACACGGCATGTTGAGACTTGTCATGACTTGTTTTTCGAAAACTTCTTGTCCCGTTACTGATTGGCTTGTTTACCTGTAATCCATTCTCCCTTGCCCCAAACTTATTGTTACTCACCCAAAGCCCATTGTTCTGTTATTTGCTTCGCTGCTTGCTGTATTGACTGTAAATAAACTCCTGGGACTGAAGCCGGGGTCGACTCCTCTGAGTGACCCTCCTAGGCCGCCCCACTTCTCTGTAAGAGTTGTGTTTGGCTACTGTCTTCGCCACCCCGACATTCGTCGCTGCTGCAACAGATGGTGCCCCGTGTGAGGGAGCTGTAGACGCCCTCGCGCTCAAATCCCTTCAGGTGGTAAGTATAGGATGGGTCCGTTTCAGGCTGTTTAAGAGCACAGCCCAAGGGTGACAGGGTTTTTCCACAGGCGGAATTTTCCCGAGCACTCTCAGATCAGGCTACTTTAGCCCCAGAGCAGCAGGGCTTTCCTGACCGCTCCCGAGGGATTTCAGGCTTCAGGCCAGGAGCTTTTGTTCTCTTCCTTTCATTTTTCATTTTCCTTTTCACTATGGGGAATTCTCTTTCTTCTGAACAGCGTCAATACAAAACCCAGTTGTTAGGATTGTTAAAGGCCTCTAAGTTTAAGGTTTCAGAAGAAGCACTTACCCAACTTTTGCTTTTAATTGAACCTGCCTGTCCTTGGTATCCCTTGCGGGGGAACCTTGATGTAGAAGCATGGGAATGTATGGGTAACATCATTCACGACATGAACATCCCAGCTTCAGTTCTTATTGCTTGGCATCACTGTCACCTTGCCCTGCAGCCCTTACAGGTAGCTCCTTCGGCTCCCTCACTTAGTAAAGAGAATGTCCATAACCCTCCATCTTCTGTACCTCCTGAAGCTGAGTCCCCACAGTATGAGCCAATTATGGAACGATGTTTGCAAGAAGGCTGTGAGAAAGACGGGCTGTCTTTCCCGTCCTTCAGGGAACAGGACCTCTCCGTCACGGTCACCTTTCTTATGACACCTTTAAGGAACTTCGCAAAAGCATAGCAACTGATGGTTTACAGAGTCCCTTTAGAAAAGGAATTGTAGAAGCTATAGCACAAAGTTATGAGATGACCCCCTGGGATTGGAACATTTTAATGTGGACAGTTTTAACCCCTGCTCAATTTAGTGTATGGAGTCAAGAGTATAAAGAACATTATAGCTTTTATGCTATCGACAATTTAAATAATAATATTCCTGTTAGTGTTGATATGCTCTTAGGACAAGGGCTCTATGCCACACCTCAGGCTCAGAGCCAGATGAACAGACAAGCATTCACTCAAGCCTCTGATGCTGCTAACAAAGCCTGGAGTAAAATCCCTGATTCCAGGACGCCCACCGGCTCATTCGCCATTATTCGTCAAGCGGCAAATGAGCCTTACATTGATTTTATCAATCGTCTCCAAATGGCCATTTCCCGACAGGTAGATAACCAACAAGCAGCTGAAGTTCTTTGTCTCCAGCTTGCTTATGAAAATGCTAATGCCGACTGTCGGGCAGTTTTAGCTCCTTTAAAGGCACAAAATCCTAATCTAGCTGAAATGATTAGAGCATGTCAAAATGTTGGCACAGAAACTCATAAGGCATGAGTATTAGCGGCAGCTCTCCGTCCATCCACTGCCAGCTGTTTTGGATGCGGTAAACCTGGACATTTTAAGAAAGACTGTCATAGTTTAAAAAACAAAAATGCCAACACTAAACTTCCAGCCCAAAACTGTCCCTGCTGTGGTAAAGGCTTTCATTGGGCTAATATATTCTGGGTTTCTCTATGCTACAGCCCTTTCTGGAGAACGTTCTACTCATGCCTGTTGTCATTTCACCCAAGCCATTGCAACTATGGGATGTCCCCAAGCCCTTAAAACTGTTAACGGTCCTACATATACTTCTGCTAAATTTCAACAGTTTTGTGCCACTTGGAATACTCTTCATACCACTGGCATTCCTTATAATCAAGGTCAAGCCATAATTGAACGTGCCCATTAGCTCTTAAATAAACAAAAGGGGGGAGATGATGGGTCCAGACTATTTGACCAAACTGAAAGACTTGCCAAAGCTCTCTTTACTTTTAACTTTTTATCGGTTGCCAAAGATGGTCGTACTGCTGCAGAACAACATTTTATCCCCTCTGACACCCGACCTCGCCCACAGGTCCTCTATAAAGATCCTCAGAATCCCTCTGTCTGGCAAGGACCTGTAGAATTACTCGCCTGGGGTCGAGGGTATGCGGCTGTTTTGTCTCCCACAGGTCCACTTTGGATTCCCGCCCGATTAGTAAAACCATATCATGACCCAGCGACAGCCACCACCCTTCCGATGGGAACCACCACCACCATCCCTTCCGCGGTGCTCTGAGCCCAGTCCCGGGTTGCCGCTGCCTGGGCTCACCGGCCCGGTCGCCTGGGGTGTCGCCGCCTGGGACGGCCCCGCCTGGAGGCTCTGGGCAAGCGAGAGCGGGCTCTGCGCTCTGGCCGCGACTAGAGGTCCCAGACGCGCCCCTTTCTGCAGCTCCCCCGCGTGCCAGCACACTCTGCCCTGTGCCTCTGCCCCTTCCCTTCTCTGAACCCCTTCGGTGGCCACCATCTGACCCGACTCCAGAGCTTTAACTGACACCCGCACCCCTTCCCCCGGGGATGGACACTGAACAATGGAAATCTGCAATACCGGTAACATGGGGAGGTCTGAAAGCCCTCTCTTCCAAAGCTGAGCATATCCTCTCAACTACAGGCGCCCCACTTACACCTGAAAACCTGTTTCTAGCTATGGCTTCCCTCATGACAATCAATTCTCAACAGTCATCCTATATTATCTTGTTAATCAGTAATTTGTTAATCAGTAAGTCCCCAATGAAAATTTGTTATGTGTAAATTCCTCTATATTTTCTGCTTCTTCTAGATTAGATGCTTCTGTATAGATAGGTCTGTAATTCAGTGATTCCGTTCCAATTGATAATGAATTTGTATAAATGTTTGTTTGAGTGTTAATGAATCTTTGTGCCTTTAAGAATGTTAATCTAGTGACTATTGAGTAATAGTGTTAAACAAGGGATTGATCTGGAGAAAACCCATTGGTCCAACAATCGGGATGTGTTCAGTGCAGGGGTTTAAAAATATTTCCCTTGCGCTGACCCTGTTCTGAGTGTTTGCCCTTTAATCTAAATTGTTGCTGCACAGTGAGTCCATTTCAACACTGCGATTCATAAGAGCCTCACTCTAATTTAGTACCCTGGTAAAGAACCAGATGGTATCCGGTGGAAAACCAGCACCGTGAGTTTAAAGAGCCTGCCATGGCCACCATCTAGGAGCCCAACTAAGTCCAGGGATTAAGTAATAATCTGGTAAAAAACCAGATGGTATCCGGTGGAAAATCAGCACCGTGAGTTTAAAGAGCCTGCCATGGCTGCCATCTAGGAGCCCAACTAAGTCCTGGTATTACTCATCGCTATGCTACTTCTCCTCCTTAAACATATGGAGTGTGCCCCAGCTGAAGCTAGGCACACAAGGACTCGCATAAATTCTCCACACATCAGCCAGGCCCTGATAGCCAAAATGTTCTTGACAAGAAAATTTTACTTTATCCTAACGGGCATTTGTTGGACCAGTGAAAACCCTCTTGATTCTTATTCCATTCACTAAACAAAAGGGGGGAGATGTGGGGATATATGCCATTTAAACATGGATACACTATTGACAACTTCAGCCCCTCAAAGGCCATATGCTGCTCACAGCATGTTGAGACTTCTCAGGACTTATTTTTCTAAAACCTATTGTCCCGTTACTGATTGGCTTATTTACCTGTAATCCATTCTCCCTTGCCCCAAACTTATCGTTACTCATCCATTGTTCTGTTATTTGCTTCGCTGCTTGCTGTATTGACTATAAATAAACTCCTGGGACTGAAGCTGGGGTCCACTCCTCTGAGTGACCCTCCTTGGCCCCACTTCTCTGTAAGAGTTGTGTTTAGCTACTGTCTTCGCCGCCCCGACAATCGTCGCCGCTGCGACAACAACAGTCCAATTAGATATACCATAGAAAAGCCCTATGACCAAATAAACTGGAAACTATTTATCCTTTTTTGAGACATATAGGATTATTAAAATCTTGCAAAGTTGTGAAGCTTAAACAAAACATTTGAGTTTTGTTTTTTTTAATTTAACAATTTTCAAACTCTTTGGTAAATTCAGATCTTTATGGAATAAGCTCTACCAACATTTTGTGTAAATACTATTTTTCAGAAAACACTTTGCAAAATGTTGATAATCTCTCCAGTTACAAGGGAAATATTTTTAAATAGAGCATTGGAAAGTGATCATTGTAGAAAGGTCTCAGGGCTAGAAAAACAAAGAGTTGGGACACAGTTCTGTTTTAAGAAGAAACCTGGGTTTATATTGTTGTTCATAGGGATAGGGAATTGACAGTAATTCCAACTAAGACAGACAGTTCAATTAAATATAGGACAAAGGACTTAAACAGACATATCTCCAAAAAAACATACAAATGGACAAAAAGCACATGAAAAGATGCTCAAGATCATTAGCCACAAAAAATGCAGATCAAAACCACAATGAGATACCACTTCAGGATGGCTATTATAAAACCAACAAAGAAATAAGAAAAACAAAAAACAGAAAATAAGTGTCGGTGAGGATGTGGAGAAACTGGAGCACTTGTCCATTACTGGTGGGAACGTAAAATGGTGTAACCACTGTGGAAAACAGCATAGAGGTTCCTCAAAGAGTTAAATATAGAATTACCAAATGACATAGCAGTGCCACTCCTAGGTATATACCCAAAAGAAATGAAAGCAGGAAAACAGACAGATACCTGCACAGCAATGTTGATTGCAACACAATTTACTATTTACAACAGGGAAACAATCTAAATGTTCATCAACAAATGAATAGATATTAAAATGTGGTATATACTTATAATGGACTATTATTCAGCTGTAAAAAAAATAAATAAATGAAATTCTGATACATGCTACAGCAGTGGATATACATTGAGAACATTATGCTGAGTGAAATCAGCCAGATGCAAAAGGACAAATATTGTATGATCCCACTTACGTGAAATATCCGGAATAGGCAAAGCCATAGAAATGGCAAGTACTGGGTTACCAGGGGCAGGAGGCAAAGAGTAATGATGAAGGATTCCCTCCACACATTACACTAAGATCAATCCCTTGTGCCAAGCACGTCCACCTACTCAGACCACTTCATTTACAACTATAAGTTACTGAGCAACACAAATAAAATAAATAGATAAGATGCTGTTCCTATATCCAAGGAGCTAGTAATCAATTTATATAGGGTATTAAGAAAAAAAAAAAACTCAATAAAGGCATCACTGGAGTAGAGAAGAATGGAGTTAAAGCATTATTATCTACTACCCATAAGAGACCAAATACATATACATATATTTTCTTTCAACTCATTTTAAAGTAAATTTTATGCGTTTCTTTTGGGGGTCTTGTTTTGTTTTTGAAATGCTTTTCATTTGAGAATCTGTAGAAAAATTTTTACAGGTTTGTAACCATCCTAAGATCCCTAGAAATGTTTCAAAATTTACCTAATCTATTAAATATTATTAGAACAAGTAAATAATAATTTGTCCCTCTTATGACCAGCACATAAAGAATACCTGAAGATAGGATAAGCAGATTATTTTTAATTAAATGTGTTAAATTTCTGAACCAAAGGAAAACTGGGGGGAAAAAATCTGAAGTTAATTTTGTTCTGATACAAAGGAGATAATAATATAAAATAATAAAACCAGAGCTATTTTCCACACGCAAGTGTGTTTTTAAAATCTAAAATTTGTTGATATTCCATTGTTAAAAATTCAGTTGTCTTCAAAGAACAAACAAGTACTTTAACCTAGCTCGAGATCACTATCACCACTATATTTTAAGAATACCCGGGAAGCACTAGAATTTATAAGATTCATCACATTAAAGTGCGATAATTTCTGTCAGGCTTTTCATAACTTTGAGGTAAACATGCCAATGCAGAAAATGCAGAAGCAACAACAAAACAAAGGCAAAATTAAAAAAAAAAAAAGCATTCTCTGGCAAATGTATTGCAAGAAAAACCACTGAGAGATACTGCCTTTTCAACTGAACAGTAATGGGGGAAGCAATTCTCAACTACTTTCAAATAGTGATTTTGAGAATTAACTGGAAAAATAAGCAGAACTCCTGGAGGGTGGAAAACAGAACTGGCTGCCCTCCACAGACTGGAGGGAAATAGCAATGAAGAGCGTGCTTAATCTATCAACTTTCACTTAGGTTATTCTCCATCATGTGTATATGACGAGGAGGATGGTGATGCTGATACACCAAAAGACAAATCAGAACATCACTCAGAGTTTTCTTTTTTGTAGTATTTGAAAAAGGATCAATACACTTCTGGTCTTCTGGTTCTGGCTCCATAGTGGGCAGAGATTATATCCATTCCCATCCACCAGTAACCATCTGTACAAAGATTTGTTGGGTAAATGAAACCAAAACCAAACCCATTGTTGCCGTCCAGTTGATTCCAACTCCTAGCGACCCTATAGAACAGAGTAGAACTGGCCCATAGGTTTTCCAAGGACTTCGTGCAGGGATGTCTGCATTATCCTCCTGCTTCACGGAGACCCACAGCCTTTCCTCCATTACCCAATGGGTATTACAACATCACCGAGGCAGCGAGAGGGCTTCGGGCTCTGCTTTCCAGTTACCTCTATTTTTTATGTTGGAGACTTCTTTTCCTTATTTAAGATGCAGTCAATGTTTTGCTTTTTTTTTTAACACTTGGTTTATTTCTAGGTATTAGAGTCAGAGGATTGATTTTTTCCTCATATTAGTCTCTCACCTTGCCTGAACAGAGAGGTAGACCAATATATTTTAAATTTTTTTAATTAATGGAACTCCATTCAGTTCAAAGGTATGCATATTCCTGTTCTCTGCCCATCTCTAGGAAGTGAATAACAAAATTAACATTTTATTGTACCAACAAAACAGTGTAATGACTATAAACCATGGATAACTTTATAAGACATTTACTTCAGTTTATGAATGCTGACCAGGAGAAGAAATGCAGAGAATTCTTCTAAAACAAAAGTCATCTTTTTTGTAAACTATTCTAATTGCTTAACTAGCTTATAATCAACCGCCCTAAACAGTAAATTAATTAACTTTTTTTAACCCAACATGCTTTTTCAATGATTTTAAATGTGAGCTATAGTGAACACTGTGGTACATTATCCAGATCATCACTTTGGGGATTGAAGCAGTTAATGCCCCCGTTGTTAAGAGAGTTGGTGACTGATGACTTTCAGCTGAGTCCCTCTCCAGGAATTGTCCTAAGCTGAAGCTAAAGATTGCATGCTCCACCCCATAGGATAGTGCACACTCAGTGATGGGCACATGACAGGTTATAAAATCCTGGCCCTGTTGCTTTAAGGAGGGACACTCTGAAGGAACATCCCAGCTCCAGGTCTCCAAGCGGGAGAGCCAAGGACTTTGCTACAATTTTACGACAATTCAACTCCTCCCTGTGTCCAACCCTACTTTTGTCACTTGCTCGTAGGTAGTATCTCGAGGGCACCTCCTATAATCTCCAGCAGAAAAGTCTCCATCTCACAGTCTATTTCCTGGGGCACATGACCTAAGACAAGAGCATACGGGAATTTACATTTTTAATTGTCACCCAGCTTAAAGGTCTTTTACCAAAATTATTTAATGATTAAGTTGGGTCATTTGGTTACAGCTGCTTTAAAAATATCCCCTGCTAATATTTTGGAGGGCTTTTCCGTATAGGCTGAAACCTGAGGTTCTCATTGCTAATTGTATGTGTGTGTAGGGTCAGATCTCTCAATTACCTTTTGCTGTTAATCTTGACTCTGCCTATTGACACTGCCAAAATATTTTTGTAGTGTCCTTTTATTTAGGTATATATCACTTTTGTGCTTTTTAATTTTCACATCTAGCTATTACTCTGAAACCTAGCAAGCCTGGCTATCAAAATAAAAGTATTTGCTCCTAACCATCTATATAAAAAAAGAATGTTGCTGTTGAGTCTCTTCCAACTCACAGAGACCGTATAGAACAGAGTAGAACAGCACCCCATAGAGTTTCCAAGGAGGAACTGGTGGGTTCAAATTGCTTACCTTTTGGTTAGCAGTCATATCTCTTAACCACTATGTCACAAGGGCTCCAGTTAACCATCTATAAGACAGCTATATTTTCACTAGTATGGGAAATCAGGCCTTGCTGCAATTTCGTAGTTGAACTTAATCTGAACAACTGCCTGATGGACAACCACGCCCATGTCCTCATGGACAGTGTGGCGCACCTACATGGTCAGGTTTCCATCTTTCTGTTGGCATCTTAATGACAATGTTTTTGGCCTGCTCTAGCACGCATAGGACTTTCCTGCTCATAGTTGTGTTATCAACTTGAGTCTCGTCTTCTTCTCTTACTTATCCTTATTTTCTCACTGAAGTCATTGCTTCCCTGTCATTTTTACACTTTAATTTTATCTTGCTATATAATTTTACAAGGTATTTCAGCATCTGTCTGGAACAAGGAGGCTTATAAATGCATGCATGATCATACAGGAAATGATGGTAAAACCAGATAGAACAAGATTTCATTTTAACAACCACAAGGAAAATTACAAAGATAAAAAGATTGTAACACAAAGGATTGTAGGTTACTTTTTCACCAAGAAAGTCGGAATACCCATGGAATAATATAGATAATAAACCTTTCTCTATTATTCTTTTCAATTTGATTTTACTGGCTTGTTCAAATATCTTTAAGCCAAAGTCTCTTTTGATTTTCAGTTTTATCTTGGGAATGTGTATGAAAGCTAAGGATTTCATCTCCTAATTAGATAAAGCTAGAAAGAAATTCCAAATACACAAATTACTGTTTATATGAACACGGGCAAGTTGTTTAGGCTCAGTTTTCACATACATAAAATATGGATAAGTCTATAGTGTAGGTTTGTCGTTAGAATTATTTGGGATACCATGTTAAAGTGCACAGCATATACCTGATTTGTAGTCAAATATAAG
>NW_004444035.1:7992863-7994781 GCF_000243295.1 Trichechus manatus latirostris | reverse complement strand
ATATCAGGACTATTTTTTTTTAATTTCTAATAACATATTTGTATGACCACAGTTTCTGGAAAATCAAATATATTGTAAGATGAGTTTGCTCATCTACATATTCTTAATAAAGAATGTAATGCTGATTACTCTAATAAAGAATCTATTGAAATTTTTTTTCTCTGGTAGGAAGCTCATCTAATACAGTTATTATACAAAGTGCTTCAGTCAATCTATCTACTTATCTGTCTAGCATCTACCCATACATACACACATTTAGAAAACTGCAGATTTCTCACTGCCAATAGGCAGCTCAGATTGTTTGGAATTCTGACGTGTATCATTGTGGAAGTGAGTAAATAATAATTACCTAGTATATAAGGTTCTGACTTGCAAAGCTAACCTCATCTGCTTAGTTAGAGATTTGTGACAAGCTAACTGCATTCAGATTCTCATTATATTTTCCCCTGGAATAAAATATTTTCAATCAATTTCTTGCCACTGACATTTACTTACATATTTTTCCTGTTCTTAATAAATAAACTGTGATGCAGAATAACAAGAACAATATTAGAGTGTTCATTTTAAAATATGCTAATTTCTCAAAATACATTTAGAAATGACTCAAAGTTCGATATGTTAATTTTATCTCAAACTTATTGTAACTTAAAAGTAGTCATTTTGAGTTGTGACATTATTATGTTTTTAAAACTTTTTTTAAAATCTTGACTTAAAAAGGCTTTATATGTTGTATATTTAATTGAGCCTGAAGAATGTTAACGAGGTAAAGCATGAGAGAGAAAGAGGAAGATGAAAGAAAGAGCAATTGAGATTCAGACTATTTCCCAAGTTGCTTGTAAAAATCATTTCTGCCCATCATGTTTAGCTAATGGATAAACTTGTATTAAACTGTCCCTTTAAAGTCCTCATTTGAAATCAAAATTAGGCAAATAATTCTGTTTCCTAGTGAATCTTTTCGAACAACTGAGAAAACATCATGTGCTTCGCATGTGTGTAACTAGTATGAGAGAAGAGTGACACTTGAAATACACTGGAATTAAATTTATTGCTATTGAATATGTTAGGAGGTAAATCAGTAATAATAAACTTAAGTCCCCATTAGTTGTCTTATTATTTTAGAAATGATTTAAAGCTTATCTTAAAGGATCACTTTGCAATGTATAGACTACAATCAGAATGACACAGAGAAGATTAACAAGGCCTCTGCACAAGGATGACATGCAAATTCGTGAAGCGTTCCCTATTTTTTAGGGATATTATCCGTGAATACGGTGCTCCATTAAAAAATCATCTATATGAGACAAAAAGTCAACAATTACTCTAAAGCAAAGATGAGATGATGAGGGGACAGGGAAACTATAGACCTAGAACTGGAACAACCACAACCAATTAACGAGAATATTGACACATTATGAAAAATATAACCAATGTCGCTGAACAATTTGTGTAGAAATTGTCAAATAGGAACCTAATTTGCTGTGTAAACTTTCACTGAAAACACAACAAATCATTATTTTAAAAATTATCTTAAAATATATACTTCGTGGGGTTCGCTGATTTCATCACACACACGTCTGCTTATTGAGTCTCTCTGGGCTTGAGCTACAAAAACATAGAATAAAACAAGGTACTCTGAAATTTTGTGAAATTTTGTCTCACTGTACAGGCCAGAGACAATGATGGAAGTGTGTAAAAAATAATAAGAAAAGAACATGAACAGATGACGCAAAGAAGCAGAAATATAAATGGCCAATAAACGTGAATTAATACTCCATTAGTCTCCCGGGGCTGCTGGTACAAGTTACCACAAACTGGGTGGCTTAAAACAAAAGAAAGATATTCCTCACTGTTCTAGAAGCTCTAAATCCAAAATCAAGGTGACAGCAGGCCCATAGCTGCTTCAAAGTGCCCAGGGGAA
>NW_004444035.1:7991585-7992763 GCF_000243295.1 Trichechus manatus latirostris | reverse complement strand
ATTAATACTCCATTAGTCTCCCGGGGCTGCTGGTACAAGTTACCACAAACTGGGTGGCTTAAAACAAAAGAAAGATATTCCTCACTGTTCTAGAAGCTCTAAATCCAAAATCAAGGTGACAGCAGGCCCATAGCTGCTTCAAAGTGCCCAGGGGAAAAATGTTCCTGGCCACCTCCAGCTTCTGGGAGCCCAGGTGTTCTCTGGCTTGGGTCAGCATAACTCCAATTTCTGCCTCTGTCTTCACATGGCAGTTTTCTTTCTGTGTCTGTCTGGCTCTGCGTGTCTTCTCTTCACATGAGGACACTAATCATACTAGGTTAGGGTCCTCTCTACTCCAGTATTACCTCATGTTAACTACATACATTGCAAAGATGTTATTTCCAACAAGGTAATGTTAACAGGTACCAGGCCTTAGGACTTCAACATATCTTTTAAGGGGAGACAATTCAGCCGACAATAGATATCATCCTTCTGTTATTGAGGAAATGAAAAATTTCCAAGTAATGAGCTAAAAGTATTTTTGTTTTTGTCCACCAGATTGGCAAACAGTTAAGTCTGTTAATATCAAGTGTTTTTGAGTTTTGGGGGAGAATCCTCTCATACACTGCAGGTAGGGGGATATTTGGAACAGTCTGTCTGGAAAGCAAGTTGGTGGCATCTATCAACAGTGAAAATAATTCTATTCTATTTCAGAGAAATTTAAAAATTTCTAGGAAAACACTCACACAGGCGCACAAGTAGATATGCCCAAGAATGTGTTGAAAAATGGTTTGTAATTTGAAGAAAGCAGAAACAACCTTAATATACAGCTACAGAGAAGTGAATACATAAATGTAGTATAATTGATTATGAAATTTTAAGCCATGGTTAAATTCACAAAATTGATTTATTTTTATGAACATATTTAAATTATATTTATAAATGAATAAAGATGATTGTGGAAAAGTACATTAAGATATATACCAGTTGACATTGAATTGATTCTGACTCATGGAGACCCAGTATGTTGCAGAGTAGAACTGCTCCATAGGGTTTTCATATCTGTGACTTTATGAAGCAGATCGCCAGGCAGCATCTCTAGGTTGGTTCAGACTGTGAACCTTTCAGTTAGTAGCTGAGTACTCAACGATTTTCACCACACAGGGACTCCTACATTAAGACATAATTCATATAAAAAT
>NW_004444035.1:7967578-7991474 GCF_000243295.1 Trichechus manatus latirostris | reverse complement strand
AGAAAGAGTAAAAAGTCTAAATTTACAAAACCAGGCCATAAGCTATGAAAATAATTTGGGCATGAATAGATGAGACCCTGGATTTGAACTGAGGCAGCAGAGATGGATAGGGAGAGACAGATTTGAGATTAGCCAGTGCTATTATTAAGCTTGAATGACTAGAAGAATGAAGAAAGGAAACTGACCACACGCCAGATATAAACTAGGTGCTGCAATATTGAAGGGAAGATAGGGTGCGGTGTCGGGGGGGACTGGCCTCTGTCTTCTTGAGGTTTGCATTAAGTGGAAGGAGGAATGAGGGGCTGTGGAAGCAAGGGGTATAAGACGAAAATAATTACAGGCACAGAGCGTAATGTAGAGATAAAAGTTCAAGTTAAATTTGAAAAGAATGTGTCAAGTAAACTCAGGTGTGAAGACTCAATAGAAAATATCATTTTAGGAATTTCCAGCCTGAGGCTATTTATTCTAGGATTAAATATTACCTGCAGGATAAGGAAGGTGCAAGTGAAGAGGAGAGACATGGAGCTTAAAGAAAGTAGATCGTAAGGCTGATAGCTGAATCGGAAGGAACATCTTGTTTTAGAAGGCAAGGGAATGAGGAGCCAAGAAAGAAACCAGAATAAAAAAATGTATAAAGGAAGGAAAAAACCAATTTTTTTTTGTGTCACAAAAGCCAAGAAAATTTGAATTAAGCTGAGATATCAACAGGAGGAACCAAGAGTTTTAATTCTTCTGTCCCAAGTGAGATGAGATTGAATATTACCAGGTGCAAGACATACCAGGCTTCTTTAGTGCTTCTGGCAACAATAAGCAGGAGAGATACTAGGACTGAGTGTCTCCTGGTCTGGATGACAAGCTGGCAGAGTTTGTATCCCCAAAGGCAATTAAATGACCCTTTAAAACCCAGGGAATGTCTTTATCTGAACTACGGTTAATCCCACACAAACTACCTGACTAATCTTTCCATGTCCATGTGAAAACATCCTGAATACTTGCCCACAATTTCTTCCCACTCACTCCTCAGCCCTATCTCGCTTCCTCTCTCTAAATTACGCATGCTAACACCAATGACTGTCTTTATTTTCATTGTGCTTTAGGTGAAAGTTTATAGCTTAAGTTAATTTCTCATACAAAAGTTTATACACATATTGTTTTGTGACATTAGTTGCAATCACCACAATGTGACAGCACACACCCCCTTTCCACCCAGGGTTCCCTGTGTCTATTCGACAAGTTCCTGTCCCTTCTTACCTTCTCATCCTGCCTCCGGATAGGAGCTGCCCATTTGATCTCCTGTATCTGATTGAACTAACAAGCACACTACTCATATGTGTTATTTTTTTGTTTTTATAGTCCTGTCTAGTCTTTGTCTGAAGTGTGGGCTTCGAGAATTGTTTTAATTCTGGGTTAACACAGTGTTCGGGGGCCATTGTTTCATGGGTTCCTCCAGTCTCTGTCAGACCACGAAGTCAGGTCTTTTTACATGAATCTGTCCGAGTTCTGCTCCACACTTTTCTCCTGCTTTCTCCAGGACTCTCTGTTGTGTTCCCCGTCAGGGCAGTCATTGGTGGTAGCTGGACAGCATCTAGTTCTTCTGGTCTCAGGCCAATGAAGTCTCTGGTTTATGTAGTCCTTTAGTCTCTTGGACTAATATTTTCCTTGTATCTTTGGTGTTCTTCATTCTCCTTTGCTCCAAGTGGTATGGGATCAATTGATGCATTTTAGATGGGTGCTTGCAAGCTTTTAAGACCCCAGATGCCACTCACCAATGTGGGATGTAGAACATTTTCTTAATAATCTTTACTATGCCAATTGATGGAGATGTCCCCCAAAACTATGGTTCCCAGGCCCCAGTCCCAGCGATTCTGTCCCTCAAAGTGTTTGGATGTGTTCAGGAAACTTCTTAGCTTTTGTTTTGGTCCAGTTGTACCAACTTCCCCTGTATTGTGTGTTGTCCTTCCCTTCACCAAAGTTGATCCTTGTCTACTGTCTAGTTAGTAAATTCCCTTCCCCCTTAATTTTAATTCTCAGATAACTTTGATCCCTTACCCTAATTGGTCTCAGCATAGAAAATCTTGATAGAATGTTTTTTAAAACTATACAGAAAATAACTTGCCATGAACTTCTAAGCTAAAGGACATTATTTTAAGTTCTAATATAATTTCAGTTTAATGACCAATTCTTAACACTTACATGTTTTGAATATTTAGTTAATGAGTCAATATAAATTTTATACAAAGTACTATTTAAATGGTAAAGTTTATTTTCTCAAAAGTTGACATAATTGAGCCATAAGCATCTAAATTTATTCCTAAGCAATTTTCTTTAGTACAATATTGCTAACTTAAAAAATACTTGCTGTATATTTTTAAACATGATAGGTATATTTTACTTTCAATTTTTCAAGCTTGCATATCTATTGCTACAAATAAGGCATTTGTCCTAACACTGTCCTTGAATCCAAATACGCTATTATTATATCTAGTTTATGATGTCAATCTCGTCAATCTTTATTGCACATTTTATTCATTCCTGAAGTGTTTGTATATTTTGTTGGTTTATAAGGCACAAACAGATGTTTTGCTATAACCATGTCAAGAATGTAAGATAAATTATATCTTTGATCAGCAGTAAAAACGTTATAACATTTTCTAGTACTAAAAATCTCCAAGTCTATATTCTGTGTTTTCTTAACTCCAAATAAATTCATAGTTTAATTGTTAACCATGCCAAGAGTTGCTGTTAGATTGATTTCTCTGCCTTGTGATGAAAACGTCCACAAAGATAACAAGGCGGAGACATTCATTTATTCATCAACACATATTTGTATATTTATTTGACTTGGATCCAGATTTTCTAAATTTCTGGATGCATTATTTTCAGATCTTGATAAGTCAATTAATCTAAGACTTGATTTATTAATCTATAAAAGTTAGCGGTGCCCATTCTACTTGATAAGTTTGATAAACTGAAAAACAAATGGGATAACATAAGTTAACAATCTTGGGAATCATTGAACACTCTAATGCCTTGTAAAAATGATTAAAAAAAGGGAGCAGAAGGTCATTAACAAGAGTTATTAATTAAAAGACTCTCTTTAGAACAAACATCTGGACCTATCAGCCAATGTCCTGAAAATTCAGTGAATCCAGATGGGGGGCGGGGGGCAGGAAAGGAAGTATATAAAATCCTTCTATTTACCACATGTAAAAATGATTTCAGTATGTTTTTCCTACATTAAGTTTATGTTTAATATCCCAAGCGCGAATCCTTTGCAGGTAACTATCATTTTCAAATTTAAAAATCCATTGATTCTATTGACAAAAGAGTTTAAGGCCAACCTAAAAGAACTAATGGTACAGCCACTGAATTTTAGTATCAGTTAGAAAACACAGAGCTCTGAAGATATTCAATTTAAATAACCCACTTATTCCATAATTTCCTGATATTACATTCATGCTAATAATATTGCTGTTAAATAAATCACATACCTACAGTCTTATTATAAATGTGATCTATTTTTTATTGAGCCTGTGATCTCTCACAAGTGTTTTAGTCAGCAAGAGATATTTCTGGACCAGGACCCTACTCTCATGTCTATTAATTATTTCCAGACAGAAAGCCTCAGTACAGACTCACAATGATGACTCCAGACCCCATCAAATCCCTGTCTTAGATCTAGCAATGATAAGTTTTTTACCTGCACATATGCAGACACACACACATACATACATACCTGCATACCTACACACATATATAAATATAAATTCCTCTGCTCACTTACTCAATGAAATTAGTTCCTTGAAGGAAGATGACACCAGTTAAGATTGGTTCATATTGATTTAACATCCTTAGAATGACATAGAAGCTTGTGATAAGTATCAAAAAGAAAATGTTACTTGCAATTAAATTAATTATTTTCCTCAGAGTGAGGTTTGAGTTTAAAAGATGACAAAAGTAAGTTACAGTTTCCAGAGTCATTGACGGTAACCGACTGTCGTCATCGAGATAACATACCTGACCGAGTTTTCTCAAATCACTGAGGACTTGCCTTTCTCCCTCATGCCAGCTTGTTTTTGAAGTAGCTATACTGAAAATTTAAGAAGTTCAGTAAGGGGCTTAGTTGCAGGTATTCTAGCTGTAGAGCACATACATATATCACTTTCCACACAACACTGAGTATTTTCAAATTCATCTCAGCAACTTTACTGGATCACTAAATTGAGTGTATACTAGTGATACAATTTAATCTATTTACACAAATAATCTCTATACTTTGAAAAATTTAGATGTTCCAGATTAAAACTAATATAATTTTAACACAATAATTATTTATATCAGACTAATGGACAATTGATGGACTACCACTCTCCTTTGCCCACTTAAGAGGGATTCGCACAGAAAATATTAATAATAATGGGTGCTTAATTGAATTCATAGGATCTTGGGTCCTGTGAGAAGCTACATCCATATGCACAATATCATTTTATACTTGCAGCAATCTTGAAAGTTAAAGTTCAGAATACCTAAATGATGTGACTTGAATTAGAAAGTTAAAAAGTGGTAGAGAAGATACGTGAATCTAAGTCTCTCTAAATCTAGTCTGTCCTTTTAACTATTATGCTATATTGTATGAAGTAAAAATGTGATGATAATAATGATGTTTAAATTTTCAAGAAAGGAAACTATTCTTAATTGAGTTCATCAACATCTCATTGTTTCTTAAATGTATTGTGTTAGATTGTCAATATTAGTTATTTGAGAAACAAAGATGTATTTTCAGACACATATATACACATAAATATACTTGCACACACATGTTTATATTATTAATCTGAGGAGAAAGTTAATCTTTAATTGAATAACAAAGAGTCAAAAGATTAATGATGGTTTTTATGTCTATATTGAGCATGATGTCTTGAGAGAAATGCACACCCATTGGCCCCCTTTCTGAGCGAGTTAGTAGAGCAGTTCCTTTCAAACAATTATCAAGATTGACATCATGCTATCTCACTGCACTAGTCAGACCAGTGTAGACCAAGGATTCTTTGTAGACTCAATGAAACAAATGTATGGTTTTCAGAACTTTATGGGTTTGATTGCCACAAGAATTCTACTATGCAATAGGTATAATTGATCTTGAATCATGATTTTCTAATCCAATAAAATAATTTCTATTGGGGAATTTGAATGCTATATATATATATATATATATATATATATATATATGTATGTATATATATAAAGAGAGTTGACAGTGGGTACGACTGTATAAAGAAGAACAGTATGGAGAGAGATGACAGGATGCAGATACCATTAATAAATGGAAGCAGCGAGCCAGCAGCAATAATAGAGGGTAATCAGAGAGAATAGATAGAAGCAGTTGAAAAGGAGTGAAAAAGACAATTGCTAGAAAACCACACTGTCAGAGCATTAAAGTAGAAAGCCACAGAATCCTACCTCTGAAAGGATGACAAGTTTGTTGAGTTACTAGACCAGTGCTGAATTATGAAAAATATTTTTTACTCTATGACAGCTTACTGTCCAGCCACTGAAATCATGCTTCCGGTATTGATCCTAAAAATCCAAAGGAGCCAAGCACTTACGGAATTACATACCTGGTTTTATTTCTTTCTTCTACCTCTTGTGAAATGTGCAAACTAGAAATTAATAGGATAATCAGCTAACCCATTCAAGTTACTTACTTATTTATATTAGACAACAAAAGGGAAACATTGAAGTCAATAAGTTAGAAGTCAATAGAAGTATGTTGAAAAATAAGACATTATAAACCCAAAGACATAGAAAACAAGAAATAATAAATATAAGAATAGATAAAATATTAAAGATTAACAAGCATTAAAGAGAAAAAAAAACTGAAAAAACTTATTGAAAAAGAAACTGACAAAGAACTTTTTCTGGCCATGATGGAAGAGTTGCTATAAACAAGTATAAAACTAGATAAAAAATATGAAAATATGAGACAGTGGACAATAGGGAAGATCCAAGAATCAGCATAGGTATCTTCTTGGCTGAATACTGATTTGCACATTTTTAGAGCAAGGCTCCATGAGGCCAATCATAGTACAACTTTCAGGGAAAGAAAAAATAAGTTGAACAACCATCACCTATCACATAAAGCTGAGAGGCATTACAATCACAGAATAAGAATTAAAAATGGCCAATAATAATAAGAAAAAAATTGATGGCAGTAATAATAAAAGAAATGCAAATTGAAATGACAAGCCTACTAAAATGGCATTTAAATATTACTAATAGAAACGAAGAAGAACAAGGCATCAGGATTGGAGGAAGACTCATTAACGACCTGCGTTATGCAGATGACACAACCTTGCTTGCTGAAAGCAAAGAGGACTTGAAACACTTACTGATGAAGATCAAAGACTATAGCCTTCAGTACGGATTACACCTCAACATAAAGAAAACAAAAAACCTCACACTGGACCAATAAGAAACATCATGATAAATGTAGAAAATATTGAACTTGTCAAGGATTTCCTTTTACTTGGATCCACAATCAACACCCATGGAAGTAGCAGCCCAAAATCAACTGACATATTGCATAGGGTAAATTTGCTGCAAAGGACCTCTTTAGAATGTTACAAAGCAAAGTTGTCACTTTGAGGATTAAGGTGGGCCTGACCCAAGCAATCAACCCATATGCATGCGAAAGCTGGACAATGAATAAGGAAGACTGAAGAAGAATTGGTGTCTTGGAATTATGGTGTTGACTAAGAGTATTGAATATACCAGGGACTGCCAGAAGAATGAACAAATCTGTCTTGGAAGAAGAACAGCCAGAGTGCTCCTTAGAATTTGGTCTCGTGTACTTTGGACATGTTACAGGAGGGACCAGTCCCTGGAGAAGGACATCGTGCTTAATAAAGTAGAAGGTCAGAGAAAGGAAGGAAGGCCCTCAATGAGATGGATTGACACAATGGCTTCAACAATGAGTTCAACATAGCAATGACTGTGAGGATAGTGCAGGACCTGGCAGTATTTCATTCTGTTGTACACAGGGTCTCTACGAGTTGGAGCCAACTAGAGTTACCTAACAGAACAACAACAACAATAGAAACAATGCTTGCAAAAATGTAGTGATATAGATTCTCTAATAATATCCTATTTGAAAATGTAACCTTCCCAGAAAGCAATAGCAGACCATTAAAATTAGGTTTTCTAAAAAATTATATCTAACAACATGGGGACATAGTCACAATTTGATGTAGAGGAAATAATCTGAATGATAGGTTTATTCACATTTTATAAAATTTGCTTTTAAATTCTAAGATTGCCCTTTTGTTATAAAATTTATGATTTAAAAATTTTAATCTTTCCAAAAGTACAACTGGGAAAATAAAACATTTCTTTGCTTAAAAAAATAGGGTAGTCAAGTTCCTTCACGTTATTCATAAGACTGATAGGTTTTGTCTCAACTCTGTCATATTATTTATTTTTAATAATTTTTTTGAAAAAATTGTGATGGTGGGTAGATGCTTGTGTAGGAATATTTAACACAGTTTGGAATGTTACAATTGTTTTGTATTATTTTGGTGGTGTAATTTTTTTTAGCATACTTTTTTGGATTCTTACTTTCTTTTTATATTTGTAGTAGATTGGGGGTTTATGTTTGTTTTGTTTTGCTTTGTTTTGAAGTTTTTTCTGTTGTTTTTCAGATGAAGGTTGTGCCTCTTGAGTTCTTTAGAGGGGTTAGTAATTTGTGATAACTTATAAGACTCTTCGTTCATGATTCCTTTTTGCTGCTATTATAGCAAAGTGTGATTTGTTTCCTAAAAATTTAAATTTTTTTGGAGAAGGAAGTAGCAGAAGTTATCTGTCATTAAATTTTTTCTTGTAGGATCCTGAATTTCCCTTTCGCTTCTTTTCTTCTTCACCATAAAGTGCCAAAGGATGCATCTGATTTATTTTTAATCCTATTTTCTCCCCTGAGCATTACTTTTCGAGGAGTGTCTCCTCATACTTACATGAATTTTAAATTAGTGATCTGACCTCCTAGGGTACTTTTTCAGTATTTTCACATGTAAAATTGGATTTCTGTTTCTCTTGGTGATTTTGAATCAATATTATGCCTACAAAGAGTTCCTCTCTTTTCTCCCTCCCTAAAGTATCCTTGCACTGCCCCAAATTTTTCAATGGGGAGCAGAGAAGACAGCTCACTGGGATTTGGTGTTTATTTTTCTACTTACCAATAATTTGAAGTTCAGATATTCTCTGTTTTAGTTATGCTGACTGTATTATTTGGAGTAGGTTAATTTGTGCCTGATGTTATTAACTTCTGTCTGATGTGTGTGTGTGTGTGTGTATGTGTGAAATTGGGAACATTTTCTCCTAGTCTCTATCACCACAATTTACCTTGACTTCTGACTAGCATGAATATTTTTTATCTTTGAATATTAAAAAAGTGTTTTAATATATAATTTCTATATTTGAATCTATATATAGCTTTTTATTGTTAATAGATAATTGCATTATGTCATAATTATGTCATGCATATTATAATTGTATTAAGACATGATCCTAATGGTTTTTTTTTGGTAAATCTAAGTATGATATTATTCCTCAAAATTGATATCTTAACTTGAAATGCTCATGATTGTGGAGTAGCAAGAACTATAATTTATCCTCTCATACTTTATTTAATTTTTAAAAAATATATCATTTGTATCTTCTGATATAATGTATTTCTAAAGGAAGGCTCACGTTCGAATATAAGCTTACAGAAGACAAGAATGTATTTCTAATCTTCCAAAGAAGCACCACTTGCACCAAAATCATGGAAGTAAATTTGAAGATAGTATTTGTGTAGAACCTTGGTTCACCATTAGGACTTTGACTTGTGATTCAATGAAAATGTACAGTTACATGGAAAGCAGACCAAGTATAAAAGTATCTTAAAGAAAATGAAAGACAAATTAGTTCCGGGATTTCTGTAGGAATTTTTTATTAGAAATACGTGTATGGAACATGAAAAAAATTAAGATCTTCTGCAAATAGAAAGTTTTGAATGATAATTAAAGAAACAAAGTCTAGGTATATGTGAAAATAATATAATTAAATTATCTACGGCTATTGACTACAGAATTATGGCTCTCTCGACTTGAAAAACATGTTTGAATTTGTAGAGGTAAGAAAAAAGCTTGAGATTTTGGCCTGGAAGTTAAAACATTAGGGAGTCTTGGTGTTCTTTGACTGTTATAAGATAAGATTTTTATTCTCACTTTCAGGCTAGATCTCTTTAAAAACAAAACAAAATCTATCTGATGTAAAGAAAGAGAAAACCTTGCTCTGTCCTTATAACGTGCTCATGAGGGACCGGAAAACTAACCCTTTCAACACAGTTCCTTTCTTTTATGCAAGAAGCCTTTGTTTACAGGCCTAACCTCAATGCTTAGCCAGGACCTGTAGTGGGTAGGCTGCATTCTGAAGTTACAAGGGGAGCCCAGGAGCACGTTCCTTACCAGAGTGACTTCAAGACAGCTGCTTACAGGTAGCTGCTCCTCAGAGCAGTTTCGGAGGGCCAAATCAAACACCCCCTGTCTACCTCCTCCAATTAGCTCAACAAAGAAACACATATGGGCACAAATTCTAAACACAAATTACGTGGAATCATCTTTTCTCAGTAAGAGCTAAGTCGATCTGAGTACACTGGGTTTATTTCCTAAATCTATTATTCTGAATATCCTTGCTCCTAACATGTCCTTCATTAAGCACTGATGATTGTTTATTTTTGCCAAATAGTTGCTTAATTTCTGTAGTTCATGTCTCTTTGATAGCAAAACTTTTAAACAGATTAAACTCACATCTATTTACATTTTTAATAATAATTTAAACAATATACATCTTTCCTTAAATATGAAAAACTGAATTCATGTATGTACAAGTGAAAACTGGACAAAGAATAAGGAAGACCGAAGAAGTATTGATGCCTTCAAATTGTGGTATTGGTGAAGAATATTGAATATACCATGGACTGCCAAAAGAAAGAATAAATCTGTCTTGGAAGAAGTACAACCAGAATGCTCCTTGGAAGCGAGAATGGCAAGACTACGTCTCACATACTTTGGAAATGTTATCAGGAGGGATGAATCCTTAGAGAAGGACATCATGCTTGGCAAAATAGAGGGTCAGCGAAAAAGATGAAGACCCTCAACAAGATGGATTGACACAGTGGCTGCAACAATGGCCTCAAGTATAAGAACGATTGTGAGGATGGCGCAGGACAGAGCAGTGTTTCATTCTGTTGTCCATAGAGTCACTATGAGTTGGAACCAACTCAACGGCACCTAACAACAACAACAACATGTACAACTATAGTGATGTTATTGAAAAAAAATTCTATTTAAGAAAATATTTTAGGGTAACTCATTACACATAGTAAAAAAACAAAATGTGCTGCTGTCGAGTCAATTCTGACTCATAGTAACCCTATAGGACTGAGTAGAACTGTCCCACAGGGTTTCCAAGGAGTGGCTGGTGAATTCAAACTGCCTACCGTTTGGTAAGCAGCTGAGCTTTTAACCAGTGCGCCATCAGGGCTCCTACACATCGCACAGCATAGGATGGCATGGAAAAATGCGGCCCTTCAAATGATTTCAAGGGTTCTTTGTACAAATTTCTTGTGTACCTTACTATGTGGATGCCAATTTTGTATATTATTGGCAAGGCTGGTCCCAAGGTAACAGTGTGGAGAAAGGAGAAAATGTGATAAAATATTTCTAATCTGGAGTCTATATGCAAAGTCATTCTCTATTGCCATGTCTTCATAGAACTAAAGATATCTGAAAAAAAAAAAGCAACATTACCAACAGTTGACATACTGTACCTTATATGTAGACAGGTTCTATAAAGACATTATGAATTATATGAGATCTTTATATCACACTATTTTCCCTTCATTCTTTATTCACCAATAGTCATCCACACTGTGAATCACCAGAGCCAGGTAGTAAGGAGAAAATATTGCCTTTCAGACAGAGACTAAACTCCTGTAGTTATGTCCTAGAGATTACATCTTTCACATGAAGTAACTATGGTACATTGCTATTTAATTTTGGATCCATTGCAGTCAGCATTTTGGCATTTTGTTTTATTACCTTAAGCTTAAGGTAATACACTTAAGACATGCAGTTAGCAAAGAGGGTATTCAAGTCCAGATGGTATCATTCTTGTTCTTTCTTTCTTCTCCCTCTCCCCCCAAGAAACTCTTTACTTTTAACAATAAAGAAGCTCTAATACTTTGGTGTTTTTACCAACTTTTACCTTACCAACTGGCTAAAAAAAAGTATTCAACCATTTATTCATTTTTATTCAGCTAACATTTATTGCACAACTGTTTTTTGTGACGGCTGGACAAGATATTAAGGCTGTAGAAGCCACCTTGCAAATGGCATCACTGGTAGTGGTTATACTCCTTTTTCCAACGTTTTCTGTTGGAGGAGATTTAGAGTCATCTGATATTCTGACTTCATGAACTACATTTCGTATTTCACAGATATTTCCTCTTTAATTATTGATTATTTAGAAAAATTATTATCCAGTTTATATGTTGCTCTTTCATCTTTTGTCTTTTTATTTTCCTTTTTGGAATTCAGTGCAGAATCTAGATAATCCTACTCACGGCATGCTATCATCAATCATTGTTTGCTCCTTCACCTGTAATCTCTAGTTCTTTTCCTTTCTACCCCATAGACTTCTAATTTGTTATGTACACATCTTTTCGTAATATGTAGTACAGTTTTTTAAGTAAATATGTTTTAAATTTATGCAAATGCTATTTTTATACATACTTTTAAGATTATTAGATATTGTTTTGTTTACAAAGAATTTACTGCTTTTAATATTGTATGATGCAGTAAAAACATATACATAATTTTATTTATACATTCCCATATTGATAGAGTCTTAGATTTCTTCTTATTTTCTACTCATAAAATCCATGCTGTAATCAAAATTTTGGTACAATCCTTTCTACAGTTTTTTTCTACTCTGTATGTATAGAGGAGTTAGTAATGAATCATGGGAAATATGTACATATTATTTCCCTAATCATTCTGCAGTATACCTCCACCTGTTTTCATTCTAAACATCAATGCATGAGGATTTTTTTTCCTCAAGTTAATTTCTCATTCAAACATTTATACACGTATTGTTTTGTGACATCAGTTGCAATCCCCACAATGTGACAGCACAGTCTCCCTGTCCACCCTAGGTTCCCTGTGTCCATTCATCCAGTTCCTGTCCCTTCCTTCCCTCTTCTCTTGCTTTTGGACAAGAGTTCCCATTTGGTCTCATACATTTCATTGAATTAAGAAGCAAGTTCCTCAAGTGGGTTATCTTTTGTTTCATAGGCTTGTCTGATCTTTGTCTGAAAAGTAGGCTTCAGGAATGGTTTCAGTTCTGAGTTAGCAGAGTGTCCAGGGGCCATAGTCTTGGGGGTTCCTCCAGTCTCTGTCAGACAAATAAGTCTGGTCTTTGTGAATTTGAATTCTGTTCTACATTTTTCTCCTGTTCTGTCTGGGACTGTTTGCTGTGATCCCTATCAGAGCAGTTGGTGGTGGTAGCCGGGCACCATCTAGTTCTTCTGGGCACAGGCTGGTGGAGTCTCTGTTTCATGTGGTCCTTTAGTCCTTTGGGCTAATATTTCCCTTGTGTATTTGGTTTTCTTCATTCTCCTTTGCTCCAAAAAGGATGAGACCAATAGTTGTACCTTAGACGGCCACTCTTAAGCTTTTAAGACTGCAGATGCTATTCACCAAAGTGGGATATAGAACATTTTCTCTAATAGCATGATGATTTTTATGCTTTGTTGTTGTTAGGTGCCATCAAGTCAGTTCTCACTCATAGCAATCCTATGTGCAACAGAAAAAAAAACCACTGCCAGGTCCTGTACCATCTTCACAATCATTTTTATGCTTCAGCCCATTGTTGCAGCCACTGTGTCAATCCATCTCCTTAATGGTCTACCTCTTTTTTGCTGATCTTCTACTTTACCAAGCATGACGTCCTTCTCCAGGGACTAGTCCCTCCTGGTAACATCACGAAGTACATGTGATGAAGTCTCACCATCCTCGCTTCTAAGGAGCATTCTGGCTGTACTTCATCCAAGACAGATTTGTTTGTTCTTATGACAGTCCATGGTATATTCAATACTCTTCACAAACACCTTAATTCAAAGGCATCATTCTTCTTTTGTCTTCCTTATTCATTGTTCAGTTTCACATGCATATGAGGTGATTGAAAATACCATGGCTTGGGTCAGGCATGCCTTAGTCCTCAAAATGACATCTTTGCTTTATAACACTTTAAAGAAGTCTTTTACAGCAGATTGCCCAATTCAATACATCGTTTGATTTCTTGACTGCTGCTTCCATGGGTGTTCATTGTGGATTCAAGTAAAGTGAAATCCTTGACAACTTCAATCTTTTCTCCATTTATCCTGATGCTGCTTATTCGTCCAGTTGTGAGGATTTTTGTTTTCTTTATGTTGATGTGTAATCCATACTGAAGGCTGTGGTCTTTGATCTTCACCAGTAAGTGCTTCAAGACCTCTTCACTTTCAGCAAGCAACATTGTGTCATCTGCATCTGCATAATGCAGGTTGTTAATGAGTCTTCCTCCAATCCTGATGGCCTGTTCTTCTTCATATAGTCCAGCTTCTTGGGTTATTTGCTCAACATACAGATTGAATAACTATAGTGAAAAGATACAACCCTGATGCACACCTTTTCTGACTTTTAAACCACATAGTATCTCCTTGTTCGGTTTGAAAGACTGTCTCTTGGTCACTGTACAGGTTCCTCATGAGAACAATTAAGTGTTCTAGAATTCCCATTCTTCGCAATGTTACTAAAGACTAAAAGCAGAAATCTGATTTTTCCTGCCCTTCTAAAATAAAAACCACAAACAAAGCAAACAAATAAACCTGTTGTCCTTGAGTCAATTTCAACTCAGAGCCACCCTACAGAACAGAGTAGAACTGCCCCGTAGGGTTTCCAAGGAGTGGCTGGTGGGTTCAAACTGCTGACCTTTTGTTTAGCAGCTGATCTTTTAACCACTGCACCATCAGGGCTCCAAAATGAAAACAGTAAGTGTTGTATCTTTGTCAATTAGCTAAGAGAAAAATATCAGTGCTCAATCAAGGACAGTTCAATGAATGAACACAACTTATTTTTACACCAACAAGTGCCAATAGAGTCTTTCAACTGAAAGATGTATGAATGAGTCTTGGTCCATCTCCTTAAGTGATGTATTGTGTGGTGGGAAGAATAACACATTATAATACTTGTCCACCAGTGCAAGAAAGAGCCTTGATGGTGCAGTTGGTTACGTGCTCAGCTGCTAACTGAAAGGCTGGTGGTTTGAACCCACTTAGTGGCTCTACTAAGCAAAGACTTGACTTCCATAAAGATTACAGCCTAGGAATCCCTGTGGGGCAGTTCTACTCTGTCCTGTAGGGTCATTAGGTCATTATAAGTCGGAATCAACTTGACAACGCACAATAACAACAAGGCAAGAAAAGTCTGACTTGCTAACTACAATAATTAGAATGAAACATACCTGGAGCCAAGCTCATTGGCACAGTGTCTGCAACAATGGGCTTAAAAATAGCAACAACTGTGAAGATGGCCCAGGGCCGGGAAGTATTTCTTTCTGATAGAGTTGCTATGAGTTGGAACCGACTAGATGGCACCTAACAGTAACAGCATTAAGCTCATTTACAAACATCATATATGGTGGGGATAGTACTGGGAGCCTTACAGATAATTTATATTCATCATAACAGTAAGGTAGAATTATCCAGTTTTAAAGATGTCTAAATTTATTTTCAGAATAATTGATTTCCCCAAAGCAACAGTTTTAAAAGTGTTTGAACTGTGTTTAGCGTATATTTCTATCTAGTTCTAAAAATCATACTCTTTTCATTTAATTATTCAATATCTTTTTTGGGAATATGTTATTCAAGGATATATAAGTGAGTTGATTTTTATAAATGAGCTTTTAATTACGTATTTTTAATTCACGTGTTCTGTTGGCATTTCACTAGTCCTATATGAATGAACACGCAGGATGAAAATACGTGGAAATCACACATCGAGTTTCTCAGAAAAGAAGACATTTATAAGGGAATCATACTGGGAGTCTGAGAAGAAAATATGGCCAGACATTGAAGAAGCTGGCTGTGCATTATCTACCCGAAGAGTAAGGAGTTCTCTGGAATGGGCATTTGGATGGAATGAGTAGATGAATTCACCAGGCAGCTTAGAATGAATCAGCTCTGAGACCTTACTCCTCTATACAGAGACTTCAGTCTGACTATATCAGACTTCTTACTTCTTCAGTAGACTCTTTTCAGCTACATTAGAATGCCAAAGAAAGAGGACAGTGCCTATAATGTGAAATGAGGCTTAGCACTACAGGGCAGGGAAGAGCTTCTGACTAAGTGAAAGTAAAGAGACTGATCCAGTGAACCAGTCTCATAAGCTGAGACAAAACGTTCCATAGTATGATGATGATACTGTAAACAGACACATCCTAGCGTCCTAGGTCTTTGGAGCTCCTGGTTTGTTTTTGTCTTTGGGCACTTTGTTTTGGCTTCTAGAAAGTGCAGAGCTACATTTCTTATAAGTGATAAAGCCAAGTGCCCAAATACCATTAGAAACACATCTGTAGTCCAAAATTTAGGTCTATGAATCTGCAGCAGCAAACCCCAGGTGGAACTATGGTTGGTCTCTATAAGAGTAGTTTGGAATGGGCTGGTCACTCTGTCTGTGACAAGATTTGCCAAAAAAAACATGTTAATTGAGGAAGGTAATTCTGAATGGAGACAAATATTTGGAATGATATGTTTACATTTTAAAATAAAAACTAAATTTAAGAATATTCACTGCATAGTAGAATTTACTGTTAATTTACAAGTTACTTTAGAGCCTTTAACAATATTAATGACCTAAGAAACAATTTAAAGTGTAAACAATTCCAAATTCATTAGCCATAAATTGTAACTTTTAAGATGATTGCAGCAATTTTATAAAAAAAATTAAAATATGTGCCAAAAATAATTATTTTGCTTAAGGAAATTTTGATGTTCAGATAATAAAGACGGTATTTCTATTTTGTTTTATGTACATGGATATTGATGATCTTTATTTCTTTGGAAGATACTTTATTTTTGAAAATAGTTTCTGAGTAAAATTATTTTATATGTTCAGGAATATAATAAAACTGATTAATCAATTAATAAATATTGTTAAAATATGTATACTTTTATTATTTTCTGTTTTATATGTATTACCTTACCTATGTTCCTTCAAATTATAGACTTCATCTAGTGTCTACAATTTTAGCTATTTAACACAAGGTCATTCTGGAATACCAGCATTGAGTTTGTCACAATTTGTCAGGGGAGTAACAATGAGAATAGAAGAGACAGAGTGGATTGTAAGGTATGGAAAAATGAAAGAGGCATAATTAAGATAGAACCAGCAAGACTTTGTGATGGATCACATTCAATATACTGTGATAAGAAAGATATTTAAGAAGGCTCTGAAGTTATTGCCTTTAATAGAAAGAGAAGATTCAGAAAAGAGAACAATTTGGTGTAAGATGGTAAGTTTAAGGTGAAATGCATAAAAGAGCAACTGAAAGTGTGGCCCTGGAGATAAAACAATAAAACATAACAATAATATTGTTAAAATCTATTGTCTACATTGAAAAATAAAGAAAAGTAAATAAAATCCTAATTTCCAGACATAAAAAGAAACAAAGGCCAGAGTGCCCAGCAAAGGGACGCACAGTTGCAGCCCCTAGGATTTGAGATGTAATAAAGGACCTAAGGCCTAAGAGCTGAAGACACAGTGTCCACCCAGGAAAAGCAGAACTAGCCCAGGACCAGTCTCTAAGTTCTTCTTTGTAAGAAGACAAAAGTGGTCTTGGAGGGAGAAAAAAAAATCCTTTTGTATTGACCTAGAAAATGCACGTTAGGTTTCATCAAGTTGATTTTGACTCATAACAACCCCATGTGACAGAACAGAACTGCCCCATAGGGTTTTCTTGGCTGTAATCTACAGCAGCATATTACCAGGTCTTTCTCCTGTGGAGCCACTGGATGGGCTCAAAGTACCAACTTGTCGGTTAGCAGCCGAGCACTTAACTGTTGCACCACCGGGGCTCCTTACCCTCTCTATCTAGTATACAGGCACACGTACCCTGACACCAACACACCCTATTAAAAACAGAACTACTGGTCTCAACAACAAATGAATGAAAAATCTGATTTTTCAGGGTATGAAATATTCAAGCTAAAAAAGGAACATCAAACTACTCCAGGAGTATAGAAACACCAGGGTTTTAACAGAATAAACTTCAAATTCAGCCTTCCAAATTCAAGGCTTGGATGTGCTTGGGGAAAACAGATCATTTCTGAAGATGAACATATAATAAAGAAGTCACAAGCCCCAGGAGAAAATGAAGCACCATGAAAGAGATTCAGTTGCTGTGGCAAATACAAGAATTAGCAGTTAAGAAATCTCAAATAATAGAATAATTTTACATTATTTGAAAGACAGTATATAATAAATATATATTTTATAATATATTTCAGAGACAAAAGAATTAATAAAAACCTAATGAAAATAAAGGACTATTAAACCAATACTACTAAATAAACATAAGTCCCTGGGTGGCACAAGCAGCAAAGCACTCAGCTAGTAACGTAAAGGTTGGCGGTTGGAACCCACCCACAGACACCTTGGAAGAAAAGCCTGGCGATACACTTTTGAAAGGTCACAGTCATGAAAACCCCATGAAGTATAGTTCTACTCTGCAACAACGTGTGTCACCATGAGTTGGAATTGACTCAGCAGCAACTGTATTTTTTTAATTTAGAAAAAAACAAAGAGCAGGAGAAATTTAAAAAAAGTACCAATTTAAACTTTTGGATATGAAAAATATACTCATTGATATTAAAAACTCAATGGAGGAAAGCATGACCCCTGGACTCTCTGTCAATCCAGAACTAAAACCACTCCTGCGGCCAACTCTTCAGACAAAGATTACACTGACTACGGGACATAAAATGATACTCGTGAAGAGTGTGCTTCTTCTCTCTAGTAGATACATGAGACTAAATGCGTAGCTCCTGTCTGGAGGTGAGATGAGAAGGCAGAGAGGGTCAGGAGCTGGTTGAATGGACACGGGAAATCCGGGGTGGAAAGGAGGAGTGTGCTGTCACAGTATAGGGAGAGCAACTAGGGTCACATAACAGTGTATGTATCGATTTCTGTATGAGATATGAACTTGAATTGTAAACTTTCACTTAAAGTACAAAAATAAAATAAGAAAAATAATAAATAAATAAATAAATAAAAACTCAGTGGACCAAATATACAGCTGAAAAGGAAGATTAGACAATCGGATGATACACTTGAGGCTCTCACCCTAGAAAGTAGTGTAAAGATATAAAGAAATAGAAATACAAACGATTAGGTACATTAATGAGAATATAATAAGACGTGTTGTAATAAGAATGCAGGATAAAACTGTAGAAAAGTAATATTCATAAATATGATCATAGACTTTTCCAGAATTAAAAATATGTTTTCAGATGAAAATAGCGAATCATGGTTCTCCCTAGAGATAGGATGAACCTACTAAACATCAAAGACAACGAGAAACTCGTAAAACAAATATGACAGAAAAAAAATGGATTCAGAAAAACTGATGATGAACTTTCACGAAGACCAAAACATAAGGGGTGTATTTTCAAAGAGCCCATGCAAGATAACTGCCAGTGTAGAATTCTAAATCCATCAAGCCGGAAACTCAATAACGAGGGAAGAAAATAAAGACATTTTCAGACAAAGGCTGGGAAAATTTATCTGTACATATCATTGCATGAAATAACTACTTAAGGATAGTTTTCAGTAAGTAGAAAAATAAGCCCAGGAAGAAAGGGGAAGACGCAAGAGAGAATGGAAATCAAATAAACTGGGAAACATCAGGATAAATCTGAGTCTTGACTGTAATAATAATATTAATAATAATAATACAATTATTATTATTACTAATATTTGAGACAGTTTTTCACTATTTTGTGCAGTGTTTCAGTTTACCACAAGTTTATATGCCTGAGACATATCGGCTGGTACATTCCCCAGGGGCATCTGAGCCTCTAAAGCACTGAGCGAATGGCTAGTTGAAACGGGTGTATCAAGAAACTGAAAGACTAATAATTTTTGTCAGGTAACCCATTAAAAACCCATTGCCTTTGAGTGGATTCTGACTCATAGCAAGCCTATAGGACGGAGTAGAACTGCCCCATTGGGTTTCGAAGAAGCAGCTGGTGGATTCCGACGGACGACCTTTTGCATGGCAGCCGAGCTCTTCACCACTGCGCCACCAGGGCTCCTCTTGTCGATTATTTTCTTTTGACAAAATTAAAGGGAGATCAAACTGAGCTGTAAGTTTACAGAATATTAAAAATGACTTGGATATTAGATTACTATATATGTCCTCATTTTAAATAAAAATTTCATTCCCATCTACTTTTTGATGATTTAGACAGCACTTGCATCCATAAGGAAACCCTGGTGGGTAAGTGGTTAAGAGCTACGTCTGCTAATCCAAACGTCGGCAGTTTGAATACACCAGGCGCTCCCTGGAAGCTCTATGGGGCAGTTCTGCTCTGTCCTACAGGCTCGCTATGAGCCGGAATCGACTCGACGGCAAACGTTTTTTTTTTTTTTTTTTGTATCCATAAAAGCAAATAATGAAAATAATATTAATGCTGAAATCTTTCATTCAATAAATAAGTAATATTCATCCTTGAATACTCGATACATTCGAGTGGGAGGGGCAGTCAAAGAACAACAACAAAAAGTTTCTCTTTTCCCTTTCTTCTGCGACACAGCCATGGAGAAGGGAGGGCGGCAAAGAGAGCCAGACACTTGTCTTCCTTCAAATTTCCTTGCTTCACACACATCAAGAGGGCAAAAGCGGAGCAAAGAGAAATGAGGGTTCAAATGTATATAATGTCATTAAAATTTGTATCCAATAAAATAGTATGTCTCAATCTTTTAATTAAAATGCATACTATGTTATATTTCTTTACTAAATTGTGTGCAAATAATAATTGTAATAATAAATCAATCCAAAATAAAAAAATGTTTAAGCCTCGTGAAAACAAATATCAAACATCTAAAAGTAAGATTTGTATCTTTTACAGAGATACATAAGATTTTAAGCATAATTATGTTATGTTAGGATAAAATGGTATAAAGGAACTGAAAATAAAAGTCCAAAGAGAACAAGGAACATCAAAAAAAGTTTTGTTAAAAATTTTTATTTTTTTAAGTAAATGAAAGTAAGCATGTATCAGTATGCTATTTAGATTCCATTTAAAATAGAGTTGTAGTTATTTTGTGTTTACATAAAGTGTACCTTTTGCAGCTATTTGAAATTATGCTAAAATATTTAGATACTTAATAATGTGTTGGAGACATATATTTTCACAATTTTCTTAGCAGCATATTAGCAAAAAAAAAATTGAACACTGTTCTAAAGAGCTTGCATTTTTATGGAAAAAGATAGTGATATAGATTAAATTTCTTAAGTGCAGGTATTAAAATAATGAAATAGAAATTTAACTTCCAAACTACTAGTGAGAAGTCCAAGTAATTAAGTTAACACATTCAATCCACAAGGGAGAAAAAACACCAACACCCATTACCCTCCAGTCAATTCCATCTCATAGCAACCCTATAAGACAGAGTAGAACTGCCCCATAGGGTTTCCAAGGAGATGCTGGTAGATTTGAACTGCTGACCTTTTGGTTAGCAGCCATAACTCCTAACCACTGTGCCATCAGGGCTCCAGAAGGAAGAAAAGGTGGGGGAAAATATGTAATGAAAAATTATGGCAACTAAAATAAACTTCTGGCCTATGTTCATATTCATAGATCTAAATAAAATATAATGTTAAATGTCCTCTATCCCAAATAACAAGTCTCCAGGGCTAAAGAAACTCAATTAAATTTGCCTTTAATTGAGACTCCAGGGATGATTTGGCAATGGATTGATATAATCTTGCTTTGAAATTAGAAAAATCAAGACTAACAGAGCAAAATAATCTTTTGTGATCATCATTGCAAACACGTCTTCCCAAACATAGCCTACCGACAGAGAGTTTTTTAAACTTAATTTAATTTTCTTTTTTATTATTAAAAAAGCATGCATTTAGGCAGATATAAACAAGAACAAGCAAAGAAACAAAGAGAAGATTCGTGCATACATAATCCCACAATCTTGTTAGAGTCCATTTTATAACTTTGGTTTATGTCTTACACATGTGTAGTAAGAATCTCCATGTATCAACAAGGATTGATGCTGTATGCTGGATTTTGTATTACAGTACATGTGGATCTACTGACATATTTCAAGCAGGGAGTACTATAGTTAGTGGTAGTTTGAGAAGGGTGGATAATGAGAGAAGCTAGTCCAGAGCAGAGGAGACCCGTTAGCAGGCAACTCCAGCATAGCAGAGAAAAAAAAAGTTATTGTGGAATTGATTTTGACTCATGGCGAACCCACCTGTGTCAGAGAAGAACTATGCTCCATAGGGTTTTCAATGACTAATTTTTTGGAAGTCGTAGTCGAGTACATGTTAATTGTTTGCAATACCCATTGCAGAGGAGTGGGTATGAATTAATGCAATAAGAAACTTAGTCCATGATATTTTGTGACTGATTGAATTTAGAGTTTTGGCGAGAAATAAAAACGATGAAAGATTGAAATAATTCCTAAGTTTCTGGCTTTTTGATTTATCTAAATTTAATATTTAGATAAATCACAAAGAGACAGTTATCAGTAATCTTAATGCATATATACAAGCAAGTATAATTATTTTAAATTCAACAAATTATAATAAAATTATATGCAGCTGAATATCATACCTATTAACCATAAATTTTTCTTTAAGTAATGAATACTATTTGATACCTTAAGCCTGGAAAGAGCATATTTTACCCTACAAAAATGTTTGAGATTTACACATGGGCTCTGTCTTTTTAACTTATCATGCTTAAATTTAATGAAATCAACCAAAAGAGTATTACAGTTAATATTTGTGACTTAAGTTAGACAATCATTTAGTTTTTATTTACTTTTTAATATACCTTATATACTATGTACTTTATTAATTTTATAATTGTCAGGAGACACTCATTTAGAAACAAACCTTACATTATCTTTCCAATAATCTCAATAATTATTGTTATAGTGATTTCTCTGGGGAGTACATGATGGAGGAGATACGCCTTCGTGTGAGTGACTTTCCATTGTATTGGTTGAGTTCTAAATTATAATATCATTATTTTCTAGAGTTGATATAATTTTACTTTTGTGTACAGTAGATAACGAGGTGCCATATTCTGTATAAACAAGAAGGTCAAATATCTCTTGTGCCTTCATATGGTCACAGAAAGTACTCCAATAAGTGCATGATTTATAGACCTTAATGAACTCTGAACATTCTTCAAAGCACAGAATTTTAAGAAAGAATTCCTATTGATACCTGTGTATAAATTCAACTTGCTGGCCATCTTTTTACATGCATTTATTTTTCTACTTTGTGCTTTAATAAATGAACAGGCTGTAACAAGTGTTACTTTAAAATATTTCATGGTTAGTGTGAAAACAGGAATAAAATATAAACGTACACTGAATTACTCTGTGTAGTTCACTGTCTCAAAACCAAAACCCATTGCCCTCGAATCCATTCTAACACATAGTGACCATACAGGGAAGAGAAGAACTGCTCCATAGGGTTTCCATGGCTGTAATCTTCATGAAAGGCGCCTTGGTGGCACAGTGGTGAAAGCAATCGACTGGTAACAGGAAGGTCTGCGATTGGAAACCACCAGCTGCTCCTGGGGAGAAAGATGTGTCAGTCTGCTTCTGTGAAGATTTACTGCCGTAGAAACCCTATGGGGTTGCTATGGGTTGGAATTAACTTGATGGAAGTGGGTTTGGTTTTCATCTTTATGACCTTTACGGAAGCAGACTGCCACATCTTTCTCCCACGCAGCAGCTGGTGGATTGGAACCACTGACCTTTTGTTGGCTAGCAGCCAAGCTCTCTAACCACTGAGAAACCAGGGCTCCTTTCACTGTCTTCAATATCCTTAAAATACACATTGATATTTAATAAACACTTTTTAATGAAGATATGTATACCCTCCCATTTGAGTCAAGCTCAAATACTTCAGGTTATGCCTGGTTTACGTGCTCAGTCTAAGATTTTTATCCATTCATACAATCAGTTATTCAGGAAATTCATATGGATTTCTGACCCTCATACAGACAGTAACCTATGGGTTAAATAGTAAAGACTTAAGCTAGCTTTGTGGTAGTGTTGATAAAGTGGAAATATTTAAAGGTAAAGAAGAGATTAGGATTTTAGTTTTGATGATTCAGTGGAAATACTAAGTGAATTAGAGAATAAAGCAGATAGACTAGAAAGGCTAGATGATGAACATGTTGATTCTGAGAGGGCTTTCAGACCCGTTGGAGTGGTTCTTGTCTCTAGGTGTTCTATCACTGTTTGGACATTGTCATGCAGATATCAAGAACAAGATTGTTCAGATTGCTTGAATCTGTAGCTTGGTTCTACTCCTTACTAGCTGTTTGCATGGACAGGTTGTGTAACCACTTGGGATCTCCATTATCTAACTGTAAAATTATGTAATAATGATACTATCGACTTCAGTGACTCTTGAAGATTAAATTAAATTAAATGGTAAAGTACTTCTGATGTGTAAGGCACATAGAAAGTGCTCCATAAATGTTAGCTGTAGTTATTTG
>NW_004444035.1:7964310-7966952 GCF_000243295.1 Trichechus manatus latirostris | reverse complement strand
TTGGACATAGGGGTTTATTTTTGTTATATTCATAGGGTCATACTGGAGTAGAGAGTAAGGTGGGTCCTAAACCTAATCCCTTAGCCGTGGTGTTTTACAGAAAAGGAAAATAGACAGGGACAGACACACACACAGCCAGGTGAGGATAAAGGAAGGTGAATCTACAAGCCCAGGAACCTCTAGGAGTGCCGGGAGCTACAAGAAGCTGAGAGACAAAGAAGGACTTTTCCCTAGAACCGACACCCTGAATTTGGGCTTGTCTCCTCCAGAACCTTGAGACAATAAATTTCTGTCCTTAAATCCATCAACTTTTGATTTTTTTTTTTTTTTTTGTTATGGCAGCACTTGAAAACTTAACACCTCACTTCCTCTAATATCACAGTTTCAAGTACGAAGCCTAGTAAAGGGGCCCTGGTGATGTTGAAGTGCTCTGTTGCTAACTGAAAGAGCGGTGGTTCAAACCCATCCGGTGTCGCCACAGGAGAAAAAATCTAGCGATCTGATCCCATAAAGATTACAGCCTAGAAAACACATAGGGGCAGTTCTGCTTTGTCCTATAGGGTCACTATGAGTTGGAATTGACCCGACGGCACACAATAATAACACTACGCATAGTAGAGGCACAGTCGTGGTTCAGCGATAGATGTCTCCCCTTCCATCTATAACTCACATTCACAGTATCCTTATTTTATGCATATTTAGGATAAGGGAGAGGGTAATTATGAAAGAAACATAGAATTACAAAGGTAAGACCAAAATGTAGGTGTTGTTTCCTTTTCTTGGTAGGTTCCTATAACTTGCCAATATTCTTTCTGTTAATCTTGATAGACATAACTTATTCTTTGCTTCTTCTTTTAGTTCCTGGCCAACATGCTTTCAATCTAGTGTAAGGAGAGAACTTCAAATGGACATATTTTCTGAACCAGAAATGTGGAGTGCCTAGTAACATTTCCCTTTAGTACTCTGACTTTCTACTGCTGCTTCTAACCTTTGACAACTCCGGAGGGAAAGGGAGAAGGGAGTGATAACAGGGCAATTGTTTCATACGACATCGCTATCTACCACCAAATCTTCATGGACGACGTTTTGAATTAGACCAGTTAGACTTAGGGGGCTTTAAGTTATCATTCAGTCCATTCCCTCTGCTTCCTAATAGAGTCACATTTATTCATTGATTCAATATTCGAGAAATACATATTAAGAAATTCCTCTCCACTAGGTTTTTGTTTTTTGTTTGTTTGTTTTTTCTAAGGTGCTAGAGAAATTAAAGGAGATAAGATAGATAAGGTTCTCATTCTCATTGGATATTTTATCTAGAGCATCTGATAGCTAATATTATAACAGACCTATAAATCCCCGTTTCAAATTCCTGAGGATTTTCCAGTAGTGATTTTTGTGGTCAGTCTGATCAGAGGTTGAGCTCAGCTGAACAGAGAAACAAGATGGTGAGCTTTAGATCACTCTGGTTATCCTCCCCCTCCCTGAGTCTGAATCGACTCAGCGGCAACGGGTTTGGTTTGGTTTTAAGGAACATCTGGAAGATTAAACAGCAATATTGTGCTATTCAAAGGAAGACAGAGGAGTATACTGGTGTAGAAGGGACGACCAAGGAGAAATTGCTTAATCACTCTGAGAAGCAGTTCCCTCATTTGGAACATGGTCACATTTATTATCACTTACAAGGTTGTTGTGAAGTAATGATAATATGTGGAAGAAGTCTCAACACTAGCTGTTGTTGAATGGAATCTGGGAAGCAGGGGTCTAGTCCTGTGGTTTTGGTTAATTCTCTGGGCATTGGTGTTTGCTATTAATGAGAGCCACAACATTTTCACAGGCTTCTCATCTTTCCTTGAAGGATGTTTACTCCTTTTTCTTCCTATTGAAATATGTTAGACATATGGAAAGCTGTTTGCAATTTTTAACAGTTATAATAGAAGCTAGTAATATTAGAATATAATAATGTTTCTGGTTCAGAAGACAGGAGAACTAAAAAGAGATCATTTTCAATTAGGAAACTGCATAATTCACATTTCATTTTTTTTGTTCCCAGTTAAATATTGTTGCTTCTAACAGGCATTCAACATTATGGAATGGTGGAAGTAATTACTTCACACAAAGAATTTCCTTTCACTTTTTTCTACCTTGTTTTTGTTCAGTGGTGCTGACTCATGGTGCCTCTATGTACGTAGATCATTAGCATACAGTAATTCTAATCGAGCTGTGGTAGTGCCTCAGTGTACTTCTATGTAAAGAATGGAAGGAACTACCTGTTTCATATCAAAAGCCTGCAATATTATCATTTATAATAAATATAGCGATAATAGTTTTATTCTAACATAAATTGTATTTTTATTCTCTTCAATTCAGGCAGTCAGTAATGAACATAATCACATCTTTACTAAAAACGTTTATAATTTTTCCAAGTGGTTAAATATACGGGATGCACAAAATTATCTGGTATCCAAAGAAATCTATCCAACCTCACAGAGGCTTACCAGTGTCACCCTTCATTGTCTGTTACCAGTAGCTTCAACAGCAGTCCCGGCGCATCAAAACTGCATCACAGCAGCACTTCACCCAAAGATGTCCACCCCACGCAGAACCCTGGACACTTATATTTCTCCTTCTCTTCATCAAAACAC
>NW_004444035.1:7960792-7963582 GCF_000243295.1 Trichechus manatus latirostris | reverse complement strand
AGAAAGGTATTTCAGAATATCACATTTTGTTGTGTATAATTTTCTCATTCTTTTATTTTCTAGTTATATATTGGATTTCTATGAATGACTTCTTTGTTGAGATTGTTGAATTATTGTTTATTACAAAATAATCTGTTATGATAATTGTTTAGAAGACTGGTAAATCAGATTTCACTTCTTAGTAATTTGTTACTTTGGGCATCCATCTGCTTTTCAGTAGTATCGACGATGCATTTGTCTAATGATGTTCACTCAAACTAGACTGGCTGGATTTTTTTTAACATCTTACTCATGGGTTGGTTCATTTATGCTTTGGGCATGTAGGTTTTTCTCCACTTAACAGATAATTCACTAACATGAAAGAAAGGTTTCTTAGAATTTCTTGCTAGAAATTAGAATGACCTTTTAGAGAGACACTTTGTAATAAGTCAGTATTTTGCAAATTCAAAATTGTGTGTCTTTTTTTCAACTGTCTTATGAGCTATTGAGTACATGATGATTAAGTCGTTTTTAACTTCTTCAGGACACATGATAGTGTCTTGATCTTAATCAAATAACTTTCAATTAATTGGTGGTATGTTTTACATTTCTGTATCAGGCTCTTTGAAGTACTAACAACCTAATAGCTGATACTAATAATCTGTAATTTAATTTTAACAGCTTCATTGAAATATAATTCATACGCAAGAATGGTCACCTCTTCAAAGTGTACAATTCAATGATTTATATTTACAATCATCATCATAATCTAATTTTAGAACATTTCCATCATCCCACAAAGAAACCCCATACCCATTGGCAGTCACTTCTCACTTCTTCCTTCCTGTTTCCACCAGCTCACCACCCCCACCAGCCTCAGGAAGTCACTAATCTACTTTCTGTCTCTATGGAATTGCCTATTGTTCACATTTCAAACAAATGGTATTATACTATTATGGCTGGCTTGTTTCACTTCATATAATGTTTTCAAAGTTCATCCACATTGTAGCATGCGTGACTACTTCATTCCTTTTTGTTGCCAAATAATATTCCATTCTATATACATACCACATTGTGTTTATTCAATCATCAGTTGATAATCATGTTGGTCCTTTCTACCTTTTGGCTATTGTGAATAACACTACTACAGACATTTGTGTACATGGTTTTATGTGGATGTATGTTTGCATTTCTCTTTGGTAGATACTTAGGAGTGGAATTGCTGGACCATACTGGTCTTCCATTCAGAGCAAAAATTATCTATAATATGACAGCAAAATCATTTAAATTATTATGTTCATTTGTTTTATAACCATGCCTATTATATTCTTGTGTGGCCAGGCCACACATTAAATGTATGAACCTTGTGTGTCTTAAATAAAAGGTCATGCTGTGAGGCCTTGTACAGTTGTTATAGGTGCCTATTCTCAGGTCTGTATTTTTAAAAAGTGCAAAGCTATTTTTAAACATCCTAATCAATTACTTATTTGCAAGAAAGGTCAAGTATATGCACTGAGATGAAAAAAGGATCTGCATTCATAGTCCACCATGAGTTAGCTTAGCAGTACAAGTTTATTTGTTTCTTGCTTTTCAATTCACTTGAATTAATTATGTAATTGAATATGTGTGGTGGTTGTATTTCTGTTTTGTTATGTTAAATATACTTCAAACAATGAACATCAAACCTCAGACTTTCTGAAGCCCTGGCAGTCAAGGGAACATGGTTTCAAAACCAGTGATTCACCATAAGCAGGCCACCATCCTACACACTGACTTCTACTGATAAAGGGCCTGGCATGGTCTTCCTTCCCCCCCGCCAATCAAAATCATTCAAGGCACAGCTTAATTCACACCTACAGTATGGAACTTTCTTAGATGAACTTTGCTCATAATAATGCAGAAACATGCACTATTTCTGATCTTTCTGTGAATTACTCAACAAACCAAGTAAAATATCTAATTCATACTAAAAAAACAAAAACCAAAAAACCAAACCCACTGCCGTGGAGTCAATTCTGACTCACGGCGAACCTGCAGGACAGAACAGAACTGCCCCATAGGGTTTCCAAGGAGCGCCTGGTGGTTACCTTTTGGTTAGCAGCCATAGCTCTTAATCATTACAACACCAGGGTTTCCAAGTTCATAGTAGATAATTACTGATTTTTATGAAAATTATGTTAGTTTTTCTTCTGATATTGTTTTTTTTGTAAATAGATTAGAGGAAACACAGTACAAAAATTAACAGATGTTACAAAAATGCTTCTTGTTCTTAAGTGCAGAGTATATTCTTATTACTTTAGTCTGATGAGATAGAGAGAAAGTCAGTGTTCAGAGTTTGCAGAAACTTGTTCTTTAAGGTGTGAAAATTCTTCAATGACTTCTTCTAAAATTCAGCTTCCCTGTCAATGATTACCTTTTCAAAAACCATATTTTCAGTTATAAAACAAGATGCTTTTGCAGTGATAAATCATAATCGTTATTTTTTTTACTTAAGTATTCATAGAAAACTTGGTTTCATAAGTCAAGATTTCTCAAACTGGGATGCTTAGTTAGACTCCCGGGGCTTCCAAAGAACAATTATCCTCTTTTTTCCCTAACAGAGGTGTGTACTTTACTCAAGTTTGAGAAAAAAATTACATATATATAATATTCACATAAACTACAAGCCATGGATTGAATTGTGTCCCCAAAAATATGTGTCAACTTGGTTAGGCCATGTTTCCCAATATTGTATGGTTGTCCTCCATTTTGTGATTGTAATTTTACGTTAAAGAGGATTAGGGTGGGATTGTAACACCCTTACTAAGGTCA
>NW_004444035.1:7958634-7960001 GCF_000243295.1 Trichechus manatus latirostris | reverse complement strand
AAAAAACTTCCTCAGAGCTCAGGGTGTGTAAATTGTACTAGAAAATCTTAATGTTATACTATATTAAATAAATTCCCTAGTAAGTGTTAGAAAACTTTGTTCATTTTATGAGCACTAATGTAACAGGCATCACATCCTCTTCAAAGGAGACTGCTTTCATAGTAGACGGGCATGTATGAGTATTAGAAAAGATGCAAGGAGACAGTTAGAAGGCCATTCTAATAATCTCTGAAGTTCTTTTCATACTCAGAAATAATGATGAATGACAGTTGGAGTTTCAAATTAAGAGTTTAGGGAATTCAGACTTAAGGTTGCCATTTCAAATTCGAGCCTATACTTTTTTTTTTTTTTTTTAACATAGTTAGAAAGGATCTTTATAATTTTGGCTTTGATTATGAAAGGAAGTGCAGAATTTCTGGGCAGTTCTTTCTCCAGTCTGGCATATGTCTTTGCGGCTGACATACGTGCCAGTCATTTTTCCTGCTTGCTCTCAGATCAATTACTTACTTTTATGCTGCTCTGCTCAGATCTCAAGGTCCCTAAACATGCAAGGATCTTTGATGGTGTAGTGGTTAAGAGCTCAGCTGCTAACCAAAAGGTCGACAGTTCAATCCACCAGCTGCTCCTTGGAAATCCTATGGGGCAGTTCTACTCTGTCCTGTAGAGTCGCTATGAGTCGGAACTGACTCCATGGCAACGGATTTGGTTCGTTTGGGTTTAAACATGCAAGTCACATTCGCCAGGTTTCTTTGCCCACTGTTTCAAGTTAGTTTCGGTCAGTGAGAGGCTGACGCTGGGCTGGAGGGGAAGAGGAAGGGAAAACGAATACATTTCGTTCCCTGTTTCTTCCTCGGCTCCATGTGGCTATTCCGGAAATGGCTGCAAATTCTCTGGGCTGTAGATCCAATCAGGTGGCCTCTCCATGATTTAAAGCTCTTTATTGTTGCACCCAGCTGTCCAGGCCCTCATGTGTCCCCTTTGCTCTCTGGTGACCCTGGCCCCTAAACTCCGCACTACCGTCTCCTTTCCTTTTCCGCCCAGCCCTAGCTTGGGTGAGGGCTGCTTGCAGGTGTTAACTCTGCCTGCCTTACCCTTCCCGTTGCCGCCAAGTCCATTCTGACCGCAGCGACTCTACAGGACAGAGTAGAACTGCCCCATAGGGTTTCTAAGAGCAGCTGGTGGATTTGAACTGCCGCCCTTTTGGTTAGCAGCCAAGCTCTTAACCACTGCCCAGGGCTCCACCTTTCCCTTACTTCTCTGTAAATACCTCCTGATGTCAAATTCCCTCTTACGAAATACATGACCTGGATTCTGTTTTCCTGACTGGAGGATGACAGATAAAATGTAGTTGTCGGAATATGTGAGCT
>NW_004444035.1:7956138-7956937 GCF_000243295.1 Trichechus manatus latirostris | reverse complement strand
AAATAGAATTATATTATCTTATAAATACAATTCAAAGGGGAATTAGGGGATCACAAACTATGCATGCACACAACACATAAAAATAATAAAAATAAAATTCACATTTATTATATGCGAATTATATCAAGGAGTCCCTGGGTGGTGCAGATGGTTAATGAGCTTGGTTGTTATCCAAAAAGTTGGTGGTTCAAGTCCACACGCAGGTGCCTCAGAAGAAAGGCCTGATAATCTACTGAAAAATCAGCCATTGAGAAGCGTGTGGAGCACAGTTCTACTCTGACTCACATGGCATCAGCATCAGTCAGAGTCAACTTGATGGCAACTGTTTTTTTGTTAATCATACCAAATATTTAGTTACACATTGTTTTAATGTAGAAAACTGAGAAAGACTCTAAAATAGAGATTATCCAGAAGACACTTTCTTAGTTAGACTTTGAGTTTCTTCCTTTGACGAGTCTAAAAGGGAAAACTAACCTCTATTTGTGACACAATACAGAGAAATACAAGAAACGGTTGATTTTCAGTGATCCAAAAGGGATCACCACATAGAGCTGGTCTATATCAAACCTCAGAAAGAACAAAACCCGACTTTGGGATTGTAACATGTTTTTTCTGTATAATTCTAAGTTAATATCAAAAATTAAATAAAGGTTTTAAGGGTTTCAATTAAGCCTTCATTGCAAACACTTTCCTTCTTAAACTGAACACTCCGCTACTCTCTAAGGAAAAAGGTAAAACAAATAGAAATCTTTAGTTTGTCATTTTAAGCCAAACTGTACAACAGACTTTTTCTTCAGTT
>NW_004444035.1:7953871-7955223 GCF_000243295.1 Trichechus manatus latirostris | reverse complement strand
ATCAACTGATCACAGGGAAGGAGAGCCTCAGACATAAGGTACCTCTGAAGGAAAGCTGAAGGAGACTAAGAGAAGGAAGGCACACTCATGAGAAGAGAATAATGAGCTGCACTCTCCTCAAAGGCAAGGGCAGGTCTACCTTGTTCATGGTTGTATCTTCATCCTTACTGCAAAGCTATGTCTAGTGTAGACTTGACATTTAAAATCATCAATTTGCAGAAAGGGACGACGATGTGTGTTGAATAAAACCATTGCCACTGAGTCGATTCTGACTAATAGCAACCCTGTAAGACAAAGCAGAACTGCCCCATAGAGTTTCCATGGAGGGGCTGGTGGATTCGAACTGCTGACTTTTGATTAGCAGCTGTAGCTCTTAAGCACTGTGCCACCAGGGCTCCATGTATTGAATGGTATTACAATCTAATTGACATGGGGTAGTAATGGAAAGAATACCATTGATTTTGGTGTCAAAGACCTGAACTCAAATCCTGTCTCTATGATACTGAGTGATCGAGCCTCAGTTTCCTCTTCTGTAAAAAGCAAACAATAGTTCAGACCCTGAGGTATTTGTATGAGGGTTAAAGATAATGTATATAAAGCATCTAATGGAGACTCTGGCACCTACTTTGCATCCAGTAAGCAGCAGCTAATATAATTATGTATGTTTCCGTTTGGAGCCCTGGGTATGTGTACATATGAATGTCGAACTCATACGGATGCAAAAATATGGTGAAATATTCAAATGAATTGCATTTCCAATTTAAATAGATAATCTCAGCATAAATGTTGCCAGACCTCACCTTTTGCAGCTGTTCTATTTAAATAATTCACCTAGTCATCAGGTACAAACACATACTCTGCGTTAGCTTCAAAGACGTGCACAGCCGCGAGCATCTTCATAAGTAACCTTTTACTCAGCCTCATTTTAGTGAACTATTCATTTTAATCAAAAAATACTGCCAACCACGGTGGAACTCTCTCTCAGGCGCTAATGTATTCAGTGCGTATCTATGCAGCATATGAACAAGCTCACTAAGGACGCACTCATGACAAGGCAGCAGAAGACTGTGGCAACTACAAGGATGGCAAGATTTTAATTAAAACAGTTGAATTTGAAAGGTATTTGACATTCTATAACTTGATGGATATGGACTACAAGTTACAAAAGCTATTTTTGGCTGCTAAGTTATACCAGTAACAAGTTAATGTTTGAATTATTACTTTAAGTGAGTATCATTTAACTGGGTGCATTACGTGAGAAAATTAAAACCATAAATAAATAAATAACACAAAAGCTTATATGTTAATCTATAAAATGAAAACGTTATTCCAGAATTTTAAGATAAGAATTT
>NW_004444035.1:7932649-7933644 GCF_000243295.1 Trichechus manatus latirostris | reverse complement strand
GTGCCTCAAAGTAAGTTCAAACCACCAAACTTTTGATTAAGAGTTGAGTGCCAACCATTTGCACTACCAGGCGGCTGAATAGGCTATGGTACCCAGTCATTCAAACACCAATCTAGGTGTTGCTGTGCACGTCTTTTGTAGATATGCTTAACATCTACAATCAGTTGACTTTAATTAAAGGACATTATCCTCGATAATATGGGTGGGCCTCATCCACTCAGTTGAAAAGCCTATGAACAAAACTAAAATCTACCTGAGAAAGAAGAAATTCAGCCTCAAGACTGCGGTGTCAGCTCCCATCTGAGAGTATCCATCCTTCTGGCCTGCCTTAAAGATTTCAGCATTTCCAGTGCCCACAATCATGTAAGCCAATTCCTTGAAATAAATAAATATTGACAGATAGATAGACGGACAGACAGGTAGGTGGGTAGGTACGTAGGTAGAGATAGATAAAGATTGATAAACTGGTAGATTATCAAGAGCTAATCTCCTCTGTTTCTGTTTCCCTGGCATACTCTGACCGACAACTTTCCTCGGCAATCTCCACAGTAAACGGTGTATTGAAATGCTGTTGGTAAGTGCTCGCTACAACTCGGTGCAAGGAATACGGGTGACACAAAGGACAAAGCCATCAGCTCTACTGTTGGGTTGGGATATTGAAAAAACTCCACTTTGAGGACAAACAGAAACATGACCTACAAATAAGTCAACTAAAGCCCCAATACGGTTTACAATAAGATCATCCATCATTGCCTCTAATTTGATAGCCAATTCATTTTAAGTTAAATATCTCACATTTTGCCACTAGACTCTTATGCTGTTTCTTGACCTAGAATGCCTTTCCTCCAAACCCCTCTTCCTCACTCTTCTTTATCCTTCTATTAAAAGCTCAGTCTTTCTTCAGGGTCCAGCTCAGTCATCCCCTGCTCACGACTAAGATTTGTAGTGATAACAACACATGATTTCCTAATATTGCACAAGAGAATCTGTCAACA
>NW_004444035.1:7930877-7931921 GCF_000243295.1 Trichechus manatus latirostris | reverse complement strand
TTTTTTTCTAAAAAAGAAATGCAATTTCAATATAAGGATTTCTGGCCTTTGGACAACTTGATTGGAAGTCATATCTCAAAATTTACTAATCTATTTCATAGAAGTAAAGAAAGATCAAATTACTGGAATGCAGGTTATAAATAGTTTGGCATATAAAATCTAGAGTGTAGTGAAATAAATATTCTTCTAGAAAGTTTATGAGCATTATAATTAAGAAGTTATGAGGCCATCAAATATTTTTCCAAATGGTTACACATGATAAACAAACATTTCTTATTATATAATTTATGAGGTTTTAAAAGCCAATACTGAGTAGTTTCCCCAAAGATTCTGAAGGAAAACAATTGCTATAAATTTCAAACTTTAGCTTGTCTTAAAGGTAAGGTAATATAGAAAGTGTGCACAATAAATTTAATTGCTTAATAGCCAATTCCAGATGATTACATTTTTGAAAGATTAATGTGATTGCAGTCATTAAATAATAGTCACAATTTTAGAAAATGAGGTCAATAGGCTGTGCATATTACAAAGCATAGCTATCAAACACACTTTCTCAAACAAAGGCCTTTAGACACCTTGGCCTTAGACTTCCTAATTCTTCTTTGTTTTTACACCCAAATTGTGAGATTTTCACTCATTTCTAAGGAGAAAAGAGTAAATGTTATATCTCACACAGTTTAGGTAGGACTCAAGTGACTGTGGCTTTATCCATTCAATTCTACTGCTGCCTTATATGTGACTAGAGAGCCCATGGAATCTAACAACATTGAAAAGCATAAAAAGGGTTCCTGGCACAGTGGTTAAGAGCTCGGTTGCTAACCAAAAGGTTGGCAGTTCGAAACCACCAACTCCTCCTTGGAAACCCTGTGGGGCGGTTCTCCTCTGTCCTGTAGGGTCGCTGTGAGTCGGAATGGACTCGAGGGCAACGCTTTGGTTTGTTTTTTGGTTTTGCGTACACTTCCGTTATTTTCAGGCAAGTTATTTTAAAGCTCTAATCAGACATACATTTGGACAATAATTATTGCAGAAACAATGCACAATTTT
>NW_004444035.1:7928837-7930440 GCF_000243295.1 Trichechus manatus latirostris | reverse complement strand
ACAAAGAAACATGTAAGAATACCCAGGAAAACTCTATAAAAAGAAATTCCACCAGTGGGACTAGCTCTATCAGACACTAACCATTCTATAAACCCTCTAAAACTCAAACAGTATGATAGTGATGCATGAATAGACAAACAAATGAGTTGTATACATAATATTCCCCTATGTTTTCCTTTATTACTGGTTTTCGTTCGATTGTTTTGTTTTAAATTCTTGAGAAATTTGAAGTTTATTATTTTGTTTAATGCGGAGTATGAACCTAAATGTACTTTTTTTCCCCAAATGTCTAATGAAGATGTCCCAGCACCATTTACTATAAAGTCCATCTTTGCCCCAGTGATTTGAGATACCGCCTTTATCATCTACTAAAGTAACATACGTAGTTGAGTCTATTTCTGGCACTTCTACATATAACACTCATCATCATCTGACCTCCATTCTTGGGACTTGAGCCTGTTGTCTGACCTGCTGATTTTGGGATTCACCAGTTTCTGCAGGCCTGTGAGCTGGCTGTCTGCCACCTGACCTGCCAGTTGTGGGTTTGTCAGCCCCTGCAACCACGTGCATCAGGAGAAGCCTCCAACCTGATGCTTGACCACGGATTTGGGACTTGCCAGGCTTCACAACCAAGTGAGACATTTCCTTGAGATAAATCTCTTTCTCTATTTATATATATATAAGCTTCACTGGTTTTGCTTCTCTAGAGAACCCAGCCTAAGACAGGCAGCGATAGCTGAATTCAGGAATATGGATGAGACACAAGTGTAAATAGAATGAAAGAAAAAAAAAAATCTCATATAACCTCAGAATACTGTACAGTCAAAAGCAAAATTAGAAATTTAATAAAAAAGACTAAGGAAAGTACAGGCAGGAGATAAAGGAAAAAGAAAAAATTTACATGTCAGTTACATTTTGCTCCAACTTGTGTTATGGGTCTGATGTAACTCAGGTTCAGGAGGATTGATTTTCACTTTGACTAGCAGACTCGTTCATGTGCCTAACTAGTCTCAGGTAATGTGGTAGGTAGAATCTCAATAATGTCTAAATGGAAGTTTATGGACTCAGTATTCTCATCTTTACTGCTATTATGTCCTGCTAGGGCTGTTATTCTTATTACTTAATTCTAGCACACAGTTCCAAGGTTTTCCTGTCTTTATCTTCTTAATATGATTTACTGAATCAGTATGTGGAGCAGCTGAAGTTAGATACGATTCAGGAAAAAATAAATAAACAAACTTGTACTTAAAATAATTTTATTAGAGAAAACATAATTACTATGAATGTTATTCTTAAGGTAATTTATGCAGATAGTAAAAAAAAAAAAACAACTGAGCAATAGAAATCTGGGTTCTATAATAATTTCTAAAGATAAATTGATCGGCTGTTTAAGGGGTTAGGTTTAGGAGTATTCTTTTCCATTTATGACTGGACATTTGTAATAAAAATCAAGTGAGTTTCTCTATTAAAAAAAAAGAGGAAATATGAACTATTGGGCGGGAATGGAAAAACTATCACAGAACACAGGGAGGAATTATTTGGGTCTACTCAGTGTTGCTCAGAATACTTCTGGGGCTGGTCAAGCAAAAGTAGTTACAGCCAG